>NW_020664404.1:17272465-17335146 GCF_002925995.2 Terrapene triunguis | reverse complement strand
GCGGGGCCGGGCAGTTGGGGCCGGCAGCCCGAGCCCTGCCCCTGTCAACAGGGGAGACGGCAGCCCGAACCCCAGTGCTCTGCACAGGGCTGGCAGCCCGAGCCCCAGGAAGAGCGGGGCCGGGCAGTTGGGGCATCCATCACACTGAGGAAATTTAAACTTAAATCCCTGAAAATATTCATTTTTAGGAGGGGGTTCACGAGATTTCACAGTTTAGTGAAAGGGGTTCGCGGGCTGTTAAAGTTTGGGAACCACTGCCTTATAGTAATAGACACAAAGACCTCAATCTATTTAGCATAACAAAGAGAGGGCCAAGAGGTGACTTGATTACAGTCTATAAGTACCCACGTGGGTAATAAGTATGGAATAATGGGCTCTTCAATTTGCAGAGAAAGGTATAACACAATCCAATGGATGGAAGTTGAAGCTAGACAAATTCAGATTAGAAATAAGGTGTAAATTTTTAACAGTGAGGGAAATTAAATTGTTCCAGTGGTTAGCAAGGATCGTGATGGATTCTCCATCACTGACAATTTTGTCTCTGATGACAGTAATTTTTTTCAACTGTTTGAAGTTGCCAATGAACTGAAAAATCCTGTATTCTCCCAGCTCTAAGAACGGATCTACAAAAGCTAGATAAGGTGCTACTGTTCACCTTTTCTTACAAGACTAGAACAAGGACGTAGTCAATAAAACTGAAAGGAACAAATTTAAAACTAATAAATGGAAACACTATTTTCTACACCATTAATAATTAACCTCATTGATACTCACTGGCATACGTATCCTTGAGATCAAGTGATACTTTTAAAAAAGGATGGTCATTTATGATGATGATGATAACATCCACAGTTATATAAGAAAGTATCTAAATCCGCAGGACAAGAACCAAGCATAGGGGTTAGAAAGAAACTTCAATTATGGGCAAGTTGTTCCATAATTGTCCATTATCAGTTGTCTTGTATTTTCCTGCTAAGCATCTGGTACAGGCCTCTCTCAGACACAAGAAACTGGAATGGGTAAGCCACAAGTCAGCTCTAACATAGCAATTCCAATTTTCTAATATTCAAAAACAATATTACCCTTTAAAACCCCCCTCAAATACTGCTCATTTTAAAGAAAACTCAGAATGTTAAGAATAGAAATGAACAGTTGAAAAAACTCAGGTATTCTTTACTGCCATATACACTTGCATTGCTATCTCCCCACTCAGAGCTGAACATCAAGATTATAAAACAGAAAACTATCTTCTCTCTTCACTATGGAACAGATACAATCACTCCACTTTGACATAAACTGAGAGGGAGAAAAAGAGATGGATTACAAATGCAGAGCATCAAGCCATAAACTTCAGAGTGACATTCCCAGCTCTGCCATATTAGGTGAACGTTTAAGAAAATAGTTGGCATCGACTGATATCACTATCTTTTAATTATATATATTTTTGTGTGCAGTCCTTTGTTTTACTTGTTTTTAAAGATATATTTGGCATTTTTTATTTTAAGTGTTTGTGCTGATAGGAAAAACATGTTACAGACCAAACAATACCTTATAAAAACTCTATCTTTTTGAAATGTAGATTGCGTTGAGTAATTTTTGAGAGGATATTCCCTGTGGTGTTACATGAGGTGATGACTGGCATAGAATAATCTGGCAACAGCTCATGAATATAAAGTTTATAAGTATGAGAAAGTAGATTGGAAAATTATGGTTTTGGGAGAATGGTTGATTACATACATTATAAAACATACATTGGTTAAATGATTTTAATTAATCAACAACTCATGTCATGTTTTTTAGGATCCTGGTTCATAAATTAAATAACAGAAATGAGTATTTTTTATTACCAAAATCAAATTAAAAACAATAAATAATTACAGAAATCAATAAATATGGTTATATGACAGTGTTTACAAGGTTTAAAGGGAATCCATTTAACACAAAATATTAAAAAAAGAACCCTGAAGACATAATATATCAATAAATAATCTAAATATTTTTTAAATCCTACACTGGTATGGACAGGTGATTTTTATACCATCATTTTACGATGGATCCTAAGCTCCGGTTTTAGACACTCATGATCTTTGCTATAAACAGGAGACTCTATATTTTGCAATTCTGAGGCCGCAGAATTCACCACTTGCCATAGAAAGGTGCTCCAGAATCTCAACTTTTGTATGTGTGTGTTTTCTTAAATCAAATTTCTAATCCTTAGGGTTATGGCGATAACTTCAAAAGTATGGACCAGATGTAAACTGAAACAGTGTCAGCTTCCTGAATGTGAAGGGATCCTAGTTCTAAGAGGTGTGAACTGACATATTTATCTCTTCTTGGATGTTTGTAGATTCCATTTTCCTGTACTCACAGAATTTGGCATTTTTCCAAGATACCACAAAATTGAGCATTTTTGAGAAAAATCAGGCATCCAACATTCTGTTTTCTGTCTCCCTGGCTTGCTGGGGACTGCCTGAATATGCCTCTTGATCTCCAGCTTTCTTCACATGGGGAATTCATTGGATGCTTTGGCATGCTTCTGTACTGTTCCATAGAGCCACAGAGCATGAGTGTCAGCACTGAGCTGAAATCCAATTTCCAACCAGGGAGAAGGGGCAGCAGGAAATACAGGTTGGTGAGCAAGACTGGCTGGAGAACAGGGATCCAAGAAGATGAACCATTCATCATGGAGATAGACTAAATTAACTTTATAGTGGAATTTAGGGTATTTTGCATGAGAATTTGGTGGTATTTGCCATGGAATTTGGTGACACTGTTCCAGGGAGTACACAGAGCCCTAGTCACTAAGCTCAGGTTCTTGTCACAAATAATGCTTAAACTGAAATACAAGCTTTCTAAGTGGGATTTAACTTAATCATAATCCAGTTTGACTTCAATTGTATGCAAGGTCTTGGAACAAATTTTGAAAGAGAAAGTAGTTAAGGACATCAAGGTAAATAGTAATTGGGATACAATACAACCAGTGTTCCCTCTAATTTTTCCCACACATGTGCAGAATGAATTTTGTTTTGTGTACTAATATGAAGGTGATATGTGACACATCACCTTCATAATGGTGCACATAACAAAATTCATGTGGTGGGGGTGGGACCAAGGGGTTCAGAGTCTTGGAGGGGGCTCAGGACTAGGGCAAAGGGTTGTGGTGAGGGCTCCGGCTGGGGGTGCAGGCTTCTGGGGTGGGGCCAGGGATGAGGGGCTCAGGGCTGGGGCAGAGGGTTGGGGTGTGGGGGGTGAGGGCTCTGGTTGGGGATGCAGGCTCTGGGGTGGGGTCAGGGATGAGAGGCTTGGGGTGCAGGAGGGTGCTCCGGGGCTATGGTGGGGAGACAGGACTCCCTGCAGCAGCACCTGGTCTGGGGGGGGGAAGGCGAGTCTCCATGCCGCAGCAGCTCCAGAGCTGCTGGATATGCACCCCTCCCCCAGCCGCAGCTGGCCCGGGCTGGGGCTGAGTTGGGGCCGGGGGAGGGGAGGGGCATCCCAGCCATGGCAGGTCTGGGTTGAAGCCAGGGGATGGGAGGGGCACCCCAGCTGCGGCAGATCCAGGCCGGGGCTGGGTTCGGGCCACCCCTCTCCCGGCTGGTCTGGGGCTGAGTTGGGGCCAGGGGAGGGGTGTCCCCATTGGTGCTGACTCTGTGGGTGCTCCAAGGCTGGAGCACCCACAGAGAAAAATTAGCAGGTGCTGCTCGGTGGTTGGTTGGGCAGGTTCCCTGAGCACCTGTGTGGTGTTAAATAGGCTGCTGCGCAGTTTACAGGGAACTTAGAATACAACATAATTTCACAAAAGGTAGATCATGCCAGACCAACCTGATCTCCTCCTTTGTGACTATAACTGACTTTTTAGACAAAGGAAATGCAGTAGATCTAATCTACCTGAAATTTCAGGAAGGCCTTTCATAGAATTCCACATGGGAAATTATTAGCTAAATTAGAGAACATGGGAATTAATATTAGAATTGAAGCGTGGTTAAAGGGAAAATTACAACAAGTCATACTGAAAGGCGAACTGTCAGGCTAGAGGAAGGTTACTAGTGGAGTTCCTCAGGGATGGGTCTTGAGACCAATCTTATTTAACATTTTTATTAATGACCTTGGCACAAAAAAATGGGAGTGTGCAAATAAAATGTGCAGGTGACACAAAGTTGAGAGGTATTGCCAATACAGAGGAGGACTGGAATATCCAGAAGATCTGGATGACCTTGAAAACTGAAACAATAGAAATGGAATGAAATTTAATAGTGCAATGTCATGCACTTAGGGACTAACAACAAGTTTTTTTGCCTTTAAGATGGGATATATCATCTGGAAGCAACAGAGGAGAAGAAAGACATGGCTGTATTGGTTGATCACAGGATGACTATGAGCTCCCAATGTGATGCAGCCGTGAAAAAAGGTAAATGCAGTCCTAGGATGCACCAGGCAAGGTATTTCCAGTAGAGAGAGAGAAGTGTTAGTACCATTATACAAGACTCTAGTGAAACCTCATCTGGAATATTGTGTGCAATTCTGGTGTCCCATGTTTAAGAAAGATGAATTCAAATTTGAACAGGTATAGAGAATGGCTAGAGAGGAATGGAAAACTACCTTTGAGAGGAGATTCAAAGATATGATTGCTCTCTATAAGTACATCAGAGGGGTAAAATACTAGGGAGGGAGGGAGAGGAATTATTTAAATTAAGCACCGGTGCTGACACAAGAATAAATGGATATAAACTGGCCATCAACAAGTTTAGACTTAAAATTAGACAAAGGTTTTTAAGCATCAGAGGAGCAAAGTTCTGGAAAAGCCTTCCAAAGGGAGAACTGGAGTCAGAAATGACTGAACTTGATAAGTTTATGGAGGGCATGGTATGATGAGACTACCTACAATCGCATGTAGCTGATCTGCAACTGCTAGTAGCAAATATCCCCAATGGCCAGTGATGGGACACTAGATGGGAAGGGTTCTGAGTTACTACAGAGAATTCTTTCCCAGGTGTGTGGCTGTTGGATCTCGCTGAAATGCTCAGGGTCCAACTGACTGCCATATTTGATAAGGAATTTTCCTCTGGGTCAGATTAGCAGAAACCCTGGGTTGTTGTTGTTTTTTTTTGCCTTCCCTTGCAGAATGGGATACAGGTCACTTGCAGGTTTAAACGAGTGTAAATGGTGGATTCTCTGTAACTTGAAGTCTTTAAATCATGATTTGAGGACTTCAGTAACTCAGTCAGAGGTTATGGGTCTATTACAGGATTGGATGGGCGAGGATCTGTGGCTTCCAATGTGCAGGAAGTCAGACTAGATCATCATTATGGTTCCTTCTGGCCTTAGAAGCTATGAGTCTCAGTGTTCATTTAAGTAAAAGGAACTACATGCATAAAAGGCCTTTGCTGCTTATCAGGTAAAAGTGACGTGGAGAGGCAAGAAATTCAGTTCAGTTCAACATAAATGGAGAGGCACTCCATTACAGCTATGTTGCTTCTTTCCAGTTCACTATCAGTTTCCCTTCAAAAGAAGGCTTTGTGAGAAGAAGAATTAGCAACACTATTGAGATCATTTAGTGTAATCACAGCCCAGATCCTTGAAAGCTGGCCACTGCTGGACCTGAACTCCAATCTTTCTCACAGATGTTGGTTCAGAAGCCACATCATGGCTGGGAGTGATACCCTGGTGGTTGGCTCAGGAAGTGATGGTTTGGCTGGAAGCAACATTTTATTATTCATCAACAGCTTTATTCAGTTGGGCCTGAGTGTCCACCAATAACACCTCCTCTCTGAAAGTCCTTTGACAAATCAGCATGGGGTCCACCCAAGAGCCAACTGAAACAATCCACCAACAGTCCAGATGTTCACAGTAATTCACAGAATCTTCCATATTAGCCATCTGGGTCAGTACTTGCTACATATTTTTGCCAAACCTCAGCAGATCTAAAATTTTCCAGGATAAAATACCTGCACAATCCTTGGACACTGCTGGCTTTAGCAATCCCAACCACATATTCCATTAAATTAAAATAAATAGATACCTGCTCACACTGCAGGGTTTGGGTTCAGCATAATATCTAGTATCTCTCTTTTATCCAGCTGACTTTAGCAAAGTAACAGTCAAAGCTATTTCACATCAATATTCCAAATTAAAGCCCAATCTTCAAGTTTGCTGTACTACTTGTTTTTTTCAACATAGATCTTAGTAAACTCAGTGGTTAAAAGTTGGTTTAACATCATTAATATTCACAGTTTTTGATAGACCCATCAATTGTCCACACAACAGTTTAGAAACACTCTTTTAAAAAAAAACAAGGGTCCGGTGGCACCTTAAAGACTAACAGATTTATTTGGGCATAAGCTTTCGTGGGTAAAAAACCTCACTTCTTCAGATGCATGGAGTGAAAATTACAGATGCAGACATTATATAATGACACATGAAGAGAAGGGAGTTACCTCACAAGTGGAGAACCAGTGTTGAGAGGGCCAATTCGATCAGGGTGGATGTAGTCCACGCCCAATAATAGATGAGGAGGTGTCAATTCCAGAAGAGGCAAAGCTGCTTTTGTAATGAGCCAGGCACTCCCAGTCCCTATTCAAGCCCAAATTATTGGTGTTAAATTTGCAAATGAATTTTAGTTCTGCTGTTTCTCTTTGAAGTCTGTTTCTGAAGTTTTTTTGTTCAAGAATAGTTACTTTCAAATCTGTTATAGAATGTCCAGGGAGATTGAAGTATTCACCTACTGGCTTTTGTATGTTACCATTCCTGATGTCCAATGTGTGTCCATTTATTCTTTTACGTAGGAACTGTCGATAAGAAACTCACTGCTACAGCACGGGAACAAATCTACACGGGCACACCCCCAGAGCCCTGACCAGGGGTATTCTATCTGCTACCCAAGATCCATAAACATGGAAACCCTGGACGCCCCATCATCTCAGGCATTGGCACTCTTACAGCAGAATTATCTGGCTATTTGGATTCTCTCCTCAGACCCTACGCTACCAGCACTCCCAGCGGCACCACCGACTTCCTGAGGAAACCATTATACGAGACACTAGTGAGTATCTAGTAGTATCTGGAATACTGTGTGCAATTCTGGTGTCCCATGTTTAAGAAAGATGAATTCAAACTTGAACAGCTGTAGAGAATGGCTAGAGAGGAATGGAAAACTACCTTTTTTCAAAGGTATCTTGAGATCTGAGAGTGATTTTTTTCATAAATAATTAAAAAAATCATTTTACTCATATTAACTACTTGCAGGTAGTTTTTATGGTAAGAACATAAATATGTTAGGATACTCATAATAAATTGACTGAGTAACATATTAAAATTGTCTACACAAAGATGATTAAATGAGGCAAACATTATTCAGAATAATCTCACAGCATCACCATGACATAAAAAATTAAGCTCCTAATCTAACTTGATATTATTGTCAGCTGTGGAGTGCACGATTTTTCCAGTTTTTAGCCTAAATCTGAGACAATCAGCAGATATGAAAAACACAGCATCTAATTTTCAGAAGGCACAAGAATATCTTGATATAATTATGCAGCGAAACACCTTGAGAATGCAAATGAACTTGAATTTCATTGTGTCTCAGCTTCAGGCTTCAGACGGAGGAGTAAGGAGTGAATGTTATCAGGGCAATGGAGTTATTACTCCTATTGTTTGAAATCCACGCCTTGTCTATTGGGCAGTATGGAATCACTACTGACATTGTTAGATCCTGTGATATGCTTACATTTTGTTATGTCCCAGGAGCCGCATCCTATGTAGCCCGGGAGTAACAGAGACCCTGAAGTAATCCATCAAGCTACTGATACCTTAAAGATTTAGCCAAGCATGGCTTGCTGCTTGCACTGTGATCAAAAGAGGAGTGTACTGCAGTCCAATTAAAGCACAAAACAATTAACCAGAAGCCTTTAGAAAAAAAACTTCAAAAATAAATCATCAAATATTAGAAAGAACACTGGGTGCAGCAGCTGGTATTTTATACAATATTACTAAACCCTTTAGCTGTGAGAGTTTGTCAAGATGGCAATGAGATATATGTGATTTACAGCTTAACTTTAGTAAACATTTAAAGATTAAAAGAGTGGGACTTTATTTATATAATGGAATACACAAGCATCCAAACCATCAAGGAACATATTTTGTTACATATAGTTTTAATTGTTTAAAATGGTGAATTTTGAGGAAAGAAAATGAAGTGTATTTTTAAATCTATTCTGCTGCATTATTTTTAACATAGTACTTTAAGGCACATTCCATTATTCTCGCTTTTATAAGGTACTTAAACTACCAGAGCATAAAGATTTTGTTTGCTGGGTCCCTGGTGGGATGGCCTATTAGTGAAAAATAAATCAGCCCACGTAAGAAGCCACTTTTCATAACAGTTTCAAAAGTGCTCAAGTCACAAGTATTGCAAAGCTGGCCAGAAGAACAGCTCCTGTAAATGGACTTGCTTTGTCCGGCAGTGTATAACTCCACATTTTCTTTCTTTTCGCTTTCCCCTCTAACCACGTAGCAAGTAGGGAATCATCCACATCCAGACTGGAGTATCCACATGCATACTTATGGATGGACAAGTTTAGTGACTCATCCTTTGATTAGCTCTGATTATATTATTTTGAGCAAAAAAAAATAATAGGTGTGGCAAGAAGCAATCCCTTCTCCTCCTCTTGGAACATTATTGGATTGTAAGGATTTATGTTTTCTTTTCTTTTTAATCTTGGAGCCATGCTTGGCAGCCCTTCTTCATAATTCTAAACTAACAGTTCCATATCTGCAGTTTTCTGTTTATGCCACGTACTGTGTTTCCTCTTTCAGAAGGAAAAGGCCCATACATAGAACTGGCCAAAGCCCGTGTCCAAGAACACCCATTCAGATTTCAAATGGCTGTTCATTTCAACTATTTTCAAGCCCTTTAGTACTCACTATTCACGAAAATTCAGATGAAAGGATTTTGTTCATGCTGAAGGTTGGGGAAGGGAAGTTCTTTACACAAATATCCACTTTGCATGCTAAATGGAATATTCTATGCTGTAAATCTTCATAAAAATATAACAATACTGGTATTCTATACTGAGTCCTGGCAAAGTAAAAGGTGCAGATTCTTCTGGTGTAAATCCAGCATATCTCCAATGCAGCCAACGTAAATACTCCAGACATGTACCAACATAACTGAGTTCCAGATCTGTTTCAGAAATTGTGCTCTTGAGAAAGGATCACTGCACAGCAATTAAGTTAACTTTCTGTAACTTCAGAGGGAGTATTTCCCCTCAGAAATGCTATGTGCACAGCAGGCCTGTGGAATATCAGTGTATCACTAGTTTGGGTTTTATTAGACTTTTAAGCACATGTTGTGTGGGACGTTCTGTGATACTCCCTCAGGATTACCCAGGGTTCTGGGGCATCATAAGAAAGCTTTGTCTGTGCCTGCCAGGGGTCAGCGCCCCAACTCTACTGGCAACACAAGCATTCCATCTAGGGATCACAGGCCCTGCTATTTCTCGACAGGTTAGCAACAGGCACACCCCAACCCCCAAGTCCTCTGTGCACCTCACTAGAAAATCCAGCAGCTAGTCTACCAGAAGCTCACAATATTCACAGATTTGCTGCTTCCAAAGAAATTATACCCTCCAGCTTACTAGTTTCAGCTCATATCAACACTCTGCTTAACACATAGCACTTAGATAAGTTCAGAGTCAAATCAAGTAGAAATATGTTTAATTGCCAGCTCAGATATTCAGAATAAATAGCAAGGAGAAGTATTGGAAACAAATGGTTATATACACAATAAAATCATAACACATTCTAGAACCTAGACTTAATTAACTAGATACTCTCATATCTATTAGAGTATTGCTCACTTAAAGTCCTTACAGTTCTTTATAGCCAGGCTTAGCTCTGATTCTCTTTTCAGAGACAGACATGCTGTCAGCTTGTCACCTACGTGAAGGACCCTGTGTGTTCCTTTGCCTCCCAAGATATACAAGCCCCATCCTTTGTCTTCATTCATAAACAGGACACTCCTGTCCTTACTGCTGTTTTGTTTCTTCCCATAGATTTTCTCTCTTGTAGATTTCACAGCTTTTTGACTGGAACCTAGCTCAATATGCAAATAGGCTTCCACTGTGAGACATACAATACACATATGACCAGACAAGGAGATAAGCATCTGTTACCTCCTGCCAGAAAGGAACATGTCTGAGGCATGTCACCTGCCAGTGCCGAACCTTAACTCCAAGACCTTAACATAATTTTCAGTATAGATACATAACTCTTTAAATATTATCAGTGCATACATTTTGCAATGATTATGATGACAAGTGGGCTATTGGCTCTTAGTAGAGATCTTAAATGCCATCCTTTGGTGAACTGTTATGCATATATCTGACCCAGGGGATTCCTGTAAAACCCTATACTCCCACTGTTTTCTGCCAGTTGGCATCAAGAGGTTATTGGGCCAAATCCTTGAGGAGGCCATTTAGGGATCTGGGGCAAAACTCTGTCTGGGGATTGGTCCTGCTTTGAGCAGGGGGGTTGAACTAGATGAGCTCCTGAGGTCCCTTCCAACCCTGATATTCTATGATTCTATGATTATGATGAACCTTGTAAAATGTAAACATATGTAAAATGAGAGCAATGTGATTTATTTTGATGATATAAAGTTTCAAACTTTACAGATCTCAATGCAAATGATGAAAGGATCAGTTTTATTCCTAGGATATATCATATATATTTTTTTCCAATGTACAGTATGCATCCTTAAATCAATTGCTAAAATGCTCAAAAATATAATTATGTTGTTCAGAGTGTTAAGCAATCATTACCAGTTTTAATACTTTGCAACTGTATCATGCCTCAGGCAAATACCCTCTGTGTTCATGAATATTGGAAAGAGTAAATCATAAAACTATAATCTGAACATAAACATCTTTCAAAGCTGCCTGTAGTCGTGGGGTTTTACTAGTAGTCACATATATTTTAATCTGTGCACTGCTGTGTTTATTTGCCTCCCTCCAACTTTTCATCTGTCTATATGGTATTTCTACCTGCTGTCTGTCTATCAACCCATTACTTCCTAATTAATAAAGGTTACTGTTGATGACAGAGAAATGACGAGGACGCCCACTGTTCAATGTCATTCATTCTCAGTGAAATAACTACACAGTAGATTGTGTCATGCGCTTGCCAATGACCCTTAAAGGGTCCAGAGCACAAAAAACCTCCATCTTTGCTACTCTGGGCAAGAGTCATGGACAGTTGTAGCTCTTGGGCTTTCCTGAGTGCCAGCCACAGCACCCAAACACAACTCTAATACTATCTTCAGCATTAAGCAGAGGACTAGCAGAGAAGGCAGGAAAAAAGAATCTCTATCACTGGAGCAGGCATAAAATGTTGGCCTTTCAAGATAATACATGGCAAAGAAAAATCCTACTTGCATGTGTCCTACACAGGGAGAAAGAAGGCCTTTTACCCAGAGAAAGTCTCCACATGAGTGCTGAGCAAAATAAAGGAGATAGCGGGAGGCTAGTCAGGTGACATGACCATGAACACTGTGATAACTGTTCCAGACAGCTTCTGAGACTCCCAGGCCACCAGAAACACAGGAGTAATTGCTGGACTCAACACACTGCAATCTTTTGAACAAGTATCTGCATCTCTCACCCACTGCTTAGAAAACCCAGGCTGGGGGGAGACAAGGACTCGCTAGACATCTTTGTCCTGAGCGTGTAAGTGGAGTAATAGTAGTAGTCTTTGAAGTTAACGCCATTGCTGCGGATGACAATCTAGGAGGGGAAGATTTTGACCATCAGCTGGTGGAATTCTTGGTACAAGAATTTTAAAAAGGTGCATCAGATGAATTTGACACAAGCCAAGAAGCAGAGTGGTAGTGTGGTGGGGGGGGGAGGAGGGTACTCCATGACTGTTAGGTTGGTTTGTGGGCCCCTTCCTAGAGGGGATCCAATGTTTTCACGGACAGCACCCCGCGGAGATGCTGGCCCAAATTCTGATAACCACCCACCCATACCTAGCCCCTAAGCCTAATTTTAAAAGGTTTTTCTCTCTCCCCCCTTTCTTTCTTCTTGTACGACTCATAGCCATAGTCACTCAGGTCTGATCTACACTAGGAAATTCAGTCGGTATAACTATGTCGCTCAAGAGTGTGAAAAATCCACGCTCCTGAATGATGCAGTGAAAACTTTCTAACCTCTGGTGTAAACAGCGCTAGGTTGACTTACCTACTGCCTCTCAGGGAGGTGGAGAATCCCTCCTGTTGGCATAGATAGTGTTACACTGAAGCATTGCTCCGCTGCAGTGTTTTAAGTGTAGACAAGCCCTCGGAGTGAGGGAAACTCCCTCTTTTCTTAGTTTTCCAAGACTGACGTTTTCTTTTCTCTTTCACTATCTGTCCATGGGTAAGGAATGGTGTCCCTAGCTTCTGTTTGTCAGAGGGTGGAGATGGATGGCAGGAGAGAGATCACTTGATCATTACCTGTTAGGTTCACTCCCTCTGGGGCACCTGGCATTGCCACTGTCGGTAGACAGGATACTGGGCTAGATGGACCTTTGGTCTGACCCAGTACGGGCGTTCTTATGTTCTTATGTTCTTATGGCTTGAGACATTTGAAACTGGATGAGAAAAGTGTAATGGCTCAACATTGTCTCTTCTTGGAGAATGCATGGGTACTTGAATGTAGTTTTGAGTACATAACTAGTTTGGGAGCAGCCCCTCCCTGCTGTGTGCTGTATTTTAAATAATAGAACAGGTTAGAAGAATAGTTTTCTATATACATAAATTCATTACCACCATCTGTATATATCTTATAATGATCATTGAGTTCAGAACACTACAAGCTATCATAAAAGAGACATACTTGACATATTTTTATACACAGTAACATTGATTACAACCAGTTGATTCAATTGTTTATTCTTTGGGGTTCATACCCTTTGATCTCCCCTTGGGGTGTTTGGACCCTGACTGTCACACACACACACACACACACAATGTGAATTTGATGCTGGAGTTCCTGTATTTTCAGAATTAGGACTACACCCCTGACAAGAACGCTATATAGAGCCTGAAGAGAGCCTGTGAAAATGAATCCTTCCTTCAATGCCAGCACTGGGTTAAATTGTATATGTGAAGGAAAAGACATCTGCATGACCATCACCAGGAGTCACTTTGAAAGACTGTCTTTAAACAGACTTGTACATTCTTAATTGCCTGCAGAGGGCATTGCAGGATGCAAATATAAATAAAATTGAGATGCATAGTATACTTCTCTGTGGAAGCTACACATTCATTCAAGGTCTATAATCTTTTACAAGATGCCTTCAATAAACATCTGGTAAATAAATTAGTGAACTTAAAACATGTGGAGGCATATCAATGAGTAATACTCTGGCCATGGACAGAAATGCATTCTACTCTCTTAGAAGCTTGAACAATGGTCTCACTCCTCCATGCACCAGAGAGCCCAATGTACGACTGTAAGAAAAATCATAGAATCTCTCTGTTCTTCAGTTTACCTATCTGAAAAATGGATACAATATGATACCTCTATACAAAGCAGGAAAGTATTAAAAGATGATTAATTAATATTGGAAAAGTGATTGGTGAGCCTCACTTGAAAGGTTATATATCAACCAAAAAGTAGCTCTGACATGATATCTGTCACTTTTCACTTAGCATCGGCAGTACCAACTTCAATAATCATATAAGCTTGAAGAAACAGATAAACTCATTCTCAGATTCTTTTGTATTTAGACATAGTCAGATGAGAAAAGGACAATAAAGTGTTGAAATGCAGCAGCAGTGAAGTCACAGAACAAGTAAAATCTTATGTGTACCTAGGAAGTTAGATCAGTGTTGACAATTCCATCAAGAATGAGATTAACAAGAGATGTGCTTTAGCTACAAATGCTGCACAGAAGTTGATGAAATTATGGACTGATAAAAGCATTACGTTTGGCACCAAAGTGAAAATGTATCAAACGAGTGTACTAATAGTATTCCTCCATGGTCTGGAAGCAGCTGCATTAAATGAAACAGACATCAGAGGGCTGGAGGCAGTGCAGAAGAGTTCTTTGGGAGGTGGAAGGTGTAAACTGGAATGATTTTAAGATAAATGAAGATGTTCAAAGGAGAGTGGGATGTGAAATCAGGGAACATGATTGTCTGCAATTGAATAGATTATGATGGTGGGATCACTGTGAAGACAAACATGATAGCACACCAAAGAAAACAATGCAAATACAAAGTCAAAACAGACCTAGAGGCTGACCACCAACTAAATGGTGGGGCATGGTAGGTAGGCACACTGGCAAGGCTAGACTTATTGGAGGAACAAGTCATGGACAGTAATGAATGGTGACACTGTACTGCTCCCCATGTCTGTAAGGATTCTTTGAGATGACATGAGGAAGAAAAAGTACAAGAAGGCATATGTATGCTTTTTAAACTGACTTTGCTCCTGTATTATAATTTATTATTTGTATTATCATAGTGCCTAGGAGCCCTCATTATGGACTAGAACCGCATTGTGTTATGCTCTGTACAAACGGACAAAAAAAAGACAGTCCCTTCCCTAAAGTACTTACTACTTACGTAAAATGCTTACAATCTAAGTAGAGGATAATAATTTATCACTAAAGGAATATTTTAGCAAAAAACGAATTGTACATTTCACAAGCTCATAGAGTTCTTTCAAGGCTTCTGTTTCCCATGCGGCTCTGAAAACAGACTTCTTTTGACTATATCAGACCACCAGTTAGCATGGGAAGAATGAATGGTTCAATATAATTCAGCAGTCTGGGCAGATAACTGTTTCACTCAAATGTAAATACATACACAAACAACTAATTATGATATTTTAGAGGTGGACAGAAGGGTGAGGAAAGAGGAGAGTCTCTTGATCCACATTTAGATCTCACATGTCCCACAGAGAAAACAGAATTGCCTCTTCCACTGCATTTTAACAACCCCGTCCCCCACAAACACACACACCTGACCCTGCCCCAAACCTTGGACCAGGACACCCTCTGTGGGTCTGGAGTTCTGGTCATAAGTTGAGGTGAAGGAGCATTGTTGCCCTCCCCCACCTCCCAGTGTCCTAGGTGGACTAACATACAAAATTATTATTTTATTGGAAAATAACAGCCTCAAACTGCTTAACCTTTTCTCTCCTCTATATAATGGACACTCCCTTTATGGAGGAACCAGCACAACAACTAGTGAAGAAGTCCTGGTGCCGCAGCTAGATGGAACCCTGTTGATAGTGAAATGGGGACATCCACCAGAGACTCTGGTGCTGCCACAGAGCCTCCATGCAGAAGACCCTGTTTCCCCCAGAGATACACAGGCAAAATCCCATGATTCTTATGGAGAGTAAATTGAGGGTGATGTCAAACTCTGCCTCTTGCATTCCCCCAATAGAAACATTAGAAGGAAATTCTAGCAGGAGAACCTCATGGAAATTTCCTCTCCCTATGTTCCCTCCCCATAGTCTCTCTCTGAAGCAACCAATCCAAATTCCACCTTATCATGTATTTAAAGAAGATGAATAATTTCACTTAGTTTCAGTATTGAATATATTAATGCCTTGGCATAAACAAAATCACTTTATAAAGCAAGTATCTGAACTCTGTCAACTGTGTGAATTTCAGATGACCTATGAACATCTTTCCATTAGCCACAGGATCTCTATATATTATTCAAGGACGGTCTTTCTTCTACCTCCCCTGGAATGAGTTTCTTTGAATGTGAGGAACAATTATGCCTAAGAGACTCACCTTTGTTAAATTCAAGAATTAGACACAGCACAAAGCACTCACTGAGATTTATGGGATCGTCAATGATTTGTAATGAATATATAGATAGTTTGTATTCCACACGTGAAAACCCTCATTGAACTTGGACAAGCTTTGTAGTGTCATTTGACCAGTGAAATGTGACATACTGACACTTAATATTTCGATTCAGCATCTCAGAAAAAAATTAAGCTGATCTTGGTATGCCACTTATGCCTCTTATGGAACTATTTATTTCTTAAAAGAATATATAGATTAATTTTATATAATGCTTTGTATACTCCCTGGCATTACAAACTGATAATTCAGTGAATGTGCACAAATGCCTCAGTTATATTTGTAGCCTTGGCTATCAGAACTTTGTTGGGTGAACTAGATCTGTAACATGCTATATCAGCTCTGCCTCACAGTATGCCAGTTGCCTCTCAGAATGGAGATACATAGAAATGTAGCAGTAAAGTAATAACAACCAGCAGCTACATTTAGCATGCTGGTATCTGAACTTCTGGCCATTGTATAAGCACAACTTTTTTGGAGATTTGCTTTTTCATCGAAGGTTCCTTCCTTATTTCCAGGAACCCAAGTTAAGCCCTACCGCTTCTCTTCTCTCTCTCTCTTTTTTTTTTTAAACCCTCACCCTTCTCATTTTCTTCATTACTTCTTACCTTGTTTCAGACAGAATCAGGAGTTCTGTTATCCTTTCCAATCTGGTGTCCTCTTTCTGAGGCAACCAAAGGGCTATACCTTTCCTCAAATCAGTCTTCAGGAGACAGCCAGTTGACCAATTGATTCTTCCTCCTTTTGACTGTGGCCAGCTGTCCTGCTCCTCCATCCTCATCTGGGGGCTAGCTAATAGGCCCACTTTTGCCAAAATCCCCAGTGCAGATGGACTTAAAAAACCCTTGCTGGGATCTGCTGCTGTTCCTGCTTAATATGCCCTATGGCTGAAAAACCACAGAGCGCAATAGGCTATTTGGCAATATTTAATCTTGTGGTGTTTCAGTCTCAGCTTACTTTGAGGCCCAAATTTTCAGTGGATTTCCAACTGGTGTGCACACCAAATTTGCATATGCAAGTGCATCAACTATATGCAAAATCTGTACTTGGGAGTGAATACTGAAAACAATAAAAATATATTAATCAAATTTAATCATAGCTTTATGTTCACAGTATCTCCATTGCTAGACTTTTACAAAATGAGAGACAGACTTTTTTTAAAAAAAAATATTATTGGAACAATGTACTTCAAATATCAGGTGGAGGGGGAGGATGTGTGTCAGACAGAGAAGCTGGCAAATCTCTCTGCAAAAGGACATGCATTCCATCTGTTTCATCTGTTCTGGGAGGACATAGTGTTCTGATGCTTTCAAAGCAGCTTCTTGGCTGGACAGCATCGGACTGTCTTTTCAGGCTGCATGTCACACACCTCATCCCTGTGCCAGACTACAACAACAAATGCTATTTACATGTGTAAATGCTTAGCACTCTCTTCCCAAGCAAATGGTATTCTGTACAGGTGAATTAGAAACTTGACTAGAAAAAAAAATGTCCCCACTTTTCCTTCTTTGCTTAAAGATATATAGATTTTAATTTTTTGGTTATTGTATGCTTTTTAAAAATAGGTGTGTGTCTGAGAGAATCTGCTTTACATAAAGAGTTCATGTTTATGTTAATGATTTCAAACTATTAAGACTGGATCCTGCAATCCTGCATCCTGTGTTCCCATTTAATTTATTGTGAGTTTTGAGTACGTAAAGAAATTAAGGATTTGGATATTAAAGGGTAAACAAAGAATTTATGTTTTAAGGCTCAAGCCTCCAAATTTAGATCTGAAATCTGGTTTTGAATACCTGATTTTGAATGTTTGTAAAATTCAGATTTGGCTCCGAATTTAGCTTTCAAAGGTCTCAAGAGTTTGAAGTTGCTCATATAAAGAGTTTTGACTCTGACCCCTTGTAACAGGACATGCTAGTTCTTTTGGTTAGATTCCAGATCAAGATTCATAGATTCTAGGACTGGAAGGGACCTCGAGAGGTCATCGAGTCCACTCCCCTGCCCTCATGGCAGGACCAAATACTGTCTAGACCATCCCTGATAGACATTTATCTAACCTACTCTTAAATATCTCCAGAGATGGAGATTCCACAACCTCCCTAGGCAATTTATTCCAGTGTTTAACCACCCTGACAGTTAGGAACTTTTTCCTAATGTCCAACCTAAACCTCCCTTGCTGCAGTTTAAGCCCATTGCTTCTTGTTCTATCCTTAGAGACCAAGGTGAACAAGTTTTCTCCCTCCTCCTTATCATACCCTTTTAGATACCTGAAAACTGCTATCATGTCCCCTCTCAGTCTTCTCTTTTTCAAACTAAACAAACCCAATTCTTTCAGCCTTCCTTCATAGGTCATGTTCTCAAGACCTTTAATCATTCTTGTTGCTCTTCTCTGGACCCTCTCCAATTTCTCCACATCTTTCTTGAAATGCGGTGCCCAGAACTGGACACAATACTCCAGTTGAGGCCTAACCAGCGCAGAGTAGGGCGGAAGAATGACTTCTCGTGTCTTGCTCACAACACACCTGTTAATACATCCCAGAATCACGTTTGCTTTTTTTGCAACAGCATCACACTGTTGACTAATATTTAGCTTGTGGTCCACTATAACTCCTAGATCCCTTTCTGCTGTACTCCTTCCTAGACAGTCTCTTCTCATTCTGTATGTGTGAAACTGATTGTTCCTTCCTAAGATCTCACCTGTGCTTCCTTACAGGCCACAAGAATGCTGGGAAATCCCAGAAGGACCATGTGATTATAGGCTACAGCAAGGAATACTATGAAATGGGGTGAGGATATTGTTATATTTGGACCCAACAGATACAGAGATAGATGCAAAGCGAGCTGATAGAAACACAGGTGCCTGCATAAAGTGGTAATTTTATTGTTCAGGTTGTAAAACTGAAAATAATATGAAAGTGAGGCTTTGTATAGGGGAGGGAGGAGTGCTCAAACACTTAAAGGGACAGTACATCACACTCCTCCACCCTACTTTAGAAAACTTCCAAAATATATATTAATATATATAATATACATTATCGTATGGCTGACATGAAACACTTTTTAACTTTATAACTTAACAAAGTTGCATGTGGACTACTGCAGAGTCTCAGCTTGCAAGGGATTTTTCTGCCCTGGAATAGCAACTCACTAAACATCTTTTTAAGTTCAGGCCCACAATTCTATTTTGCAGTCTTGGGATAATGTGGTGATGAGACAGTGTACTGAACAACAGGAACAGTTGAGGGGATCAACTGGACCTGGTACCAAAGTTTCTTCCACCAAATAATCAAAATTAGGAGTTGTATTAGAAGGAGGTTTGATCAGAGGAAAAGAAAGTCCTACTAGAACATCTCTGATCTCCAGTACTTGTGATGGCTGCAACTGGTCCACATGTGGTTTCCATAAAAATACCATTGGGTAGTTTTACTACAAATAAAACAGGTCACGTGCATTTTACAATTAACTTCACTTCACAACCAAAGTTGCGAGTTCAAGTATTCTACTTGAAAAGAATGATAAAGTCTCACATTGATCAGTTGCATATCTTGGGATTTGGCTACATGTGAGTTAGCATGAGGACATAGCAGGTTACAAAAGATACACAAAGATTGCTTCAAGAAAAGAATTGTCGGTGACTCCTGGGTAGTAAAGCACATTGTGTGTTCTGTAACAAGAAATAAATTTTATATTTTCTGCTGATGACTCAAAAAAGACTTGTTAGCTCTTACTGTTTGTACAAAACATTCCTTTAGTCTGTTTGTAGCAGGATGGTATGGAGCCAAATATATGTGCTGAATTCCATTTGAAGCTAGGAACTGTTGAAATTCATCATAACAGAATTGAGGTCCATTGTCACTCACCGACTGCTATGGTAAACCAAACTGGCTAGACAAGGTACAAGGATGTCCAATGGTTTTGATAGCTGTAGTAGAAGTCATTGTGAAAACTTTGGGCCACTTTGAATGGGCATCAACTATGACCAAAAACATAACCATCTGAAGATCCAGCAAAGTCCATGTGAATGTGTGTCCAAGAAGTATGAGGTCATGACCAAGGGTGTAGACAAGCTGGGCCAGGATCACGCTGAATTTGCTGACAGGTACTCAGTATGTCACCTTCCTCTAAATGTCTTTGTTGATCCCTAGGCACTAGACGTGACTCCAGGTTATGGCCAAAATGACCTTCATGAAGAGCTTCCAAAGCCTGAAATTGAAGTGATTTTGGAATGATCACACACATTCCCAGTAAGACGCAATTGTGATTCATAGATAGTTCACATATACGTGACATGAATTGTGTAAACGGAGGATTCTTATGATCCAACACTGTGCTCTGTGGAACCATTCTTTTCACAAGAGAAAGCACATTTTCCTTAGTGGTATCTCTGTTAATGTCTGTGCTTATGAGGGGTAACCTAGCCATCAAATTGACATAAAACACTTGAACATTTCTTTAGGTTGACAGGAGGTTGGGCATGACAGCCAGTCAGCATTGCCATGTTCAGTCCCCTTACAGAATTGAATAGTATAGGAATGAGTTGAAAGTAGCAATGCCCATCACTACATATGAGCAGCAGTTAATGATGGAATTCCATGTTTTGGTCCAAAAAACTGAAAGTAATGGGAGATGATCCATCAGCAAGGTAAAATGTCAACTATACAGATAGGTATGGGACTTCCAAATTCCAAAGATAATGCTAAGAGCTTCTCACTCTATTTGGGCATAGTTCTTCTCATGTGCAGTGAGTGTTCATGAAGTGAAGGAATTGGTTTCTCCATGCCATCAGGAAAATGTGGGAAAGAACTGCATCCACTCCATAAGGTGAAGCATCACAAGCCAATTACAATGGTAGTGAGGCATTGAAGCACATAAGAATTTAGGCAGATGTCACCATTTCTTTGTTTCCTTAAATGCACACTCACACTCTTTAGTTCATTTCCATTTTTCTTTCCTTGTAACAGCCAAGATCTACCAAATAATGGTAGATAACTTTCCTTCAATCAAATTCAAACATGAAATGATTGCTCATATGGCTGAACTTTCATCTAGAATATCTCTTTTCGGACTAACTTTTCTCAAGCAAAATTATTCTAAACTGTGGAGATTTCTTCCAGATGAAATTTGTGACTAAGAGCTGCCATCTCACGGATTTCTGCATATATCTATCACCAGAATCAAGCACCATTCTTGTGTGATCCAGCTGCCATCTCTGACTTCAGCTTCTGATAACATATGTAGTGCTAGGTCTTGATCAGACTCACTAGAGCTCGTCTATTTCCACATGATGAATTCCTGATTTCTGCCCTTTCTTAGGTTCAGTCTTCATAGGGGTCTTCTTGGATATATGATTACTCTGTCTTGCTGGTCACTGAACTGTGAGACGGATCATGGTGACATGTCCTTTCTTCTGGTACTTTATGCAAATAAATGTGTTGTGCCCAGCAATCCTTCTCAGCATGCATAGTTTGTGCACAATAACCACATGGAAATGCCTTATGTTCCCATGGTCCTCTGTCTTGCCAATTCAAGAGGTGAAATTCTCAGTCCACATTAAAATCCAGAGAATCCTTTTCAGCAGTCCCCCTGGCCAAAGCTACCTCAACAACCTTCTTGCATGTAAGCGCTGTTCCAGTCAGTAACTTCCAGAACAGATATCATTCTGCTATCATCTATGGGATAGGAGAAAATTGTTCCTGCAGTAATTGTGGTGTATGTGGCAGTTCCAGACACAGGTGGGGGCAATAGACCACATAGCAGTCAGTTTGTCTTTGGACCCATCACTGTCAACAAGGTTGAAACTCTTTGGAGTTGCAAGTTACAAATTGCTGAAAACATTTGAGTTACATCACCCTATGAAATCTGACCTATGATTGTTTGTCAGAGTCACCAACATTGCCCATAAAAAATGCCATTTCTCTGTTCTACTGTTGGACTTCATTCCTCCTGGATGTCTTCTCTTCCACATGGGAACCTCTTTCCCCCCGCTATACACTCGGACTCAGTTTGCCTCTTTTGGCTGTGTGGTTATACTGCAGAATTCTTGCTTTGACTGCACTTGGGCTCCCTCTGCTGGATATAGACCGTCAGTGCAGAATACAGGCTATTTCTCTCTGCCTCCTGGTCAACCAGTTTGGTCAGCCAGTGGCAATAATGTGCATGTGGTCAGCCAGTTTGAACAGCTCTGGCAATAAATGCAGAAACCTTCTCCTTTGTTCTATCTTTATTTGTCTACTTCCCCCTCTCTAACTGGCTGGCTTACACTGGCCTTGCAGCAAAAACAGAAGTCTGTCACCTTGTGCCTCTAGGCAAACTTCCCTCGGGCTCCCTGCCCTAATCTTTTTTTGAAATTGTTATCTGATTACTCTTTCTTGTTCTTCAGGCAATGGGAGCACTGAACACTCATGGGCTATAAATTTCATCACCAGTATCAAGTATCAGGGGGTAGCCGTGTTAGTCTGTATCTACAAAAACAACAAGGAGTCTGGTGGCACCTTAAAGACTAACAGATTTATTTGGGCATAAGCTTTCGTGGGTAAAAAACCCACTTCTTCAGATGCATAGAGACATCACCAGTATGTTATAGTTGGACCCAGTGGAGAAGGACACAGAGGGAGCTGATAGAAAGAGCTGTCTGCTGTGGTGGTAGCTTTAGTTTCAGTTTTGCAGCATGAAAGTGAGGTTTTTTGGGGGGGAAGTGGGGAGTGTTCAAACATTTAAAGGGACAGGACATCACAGCTATTATAAGGTCCCTCCTCTGAGATCAGATGGAAACGGGAAAGAATCAAGCTCATTTCTTGGGTTGATCTTTGAAAGAAACCAGGAAGGAGTTAAGTGGATCTAAAGCCACATAGATGTGGTAAAGAACCCAGGAGATTGTTAGCCCTGTGGAAGAGACATTGTGGACTTAGCAAGTGGGATTTTGTGCACCCTGTAGGCAGAGGACTACAGTGGGAGCCACACAGGGCCACCTTCCACCTGGGGGAGCAAGAGACTCATTGTGCCTCGGGAAGAATGCCTCCTGGGGACTCCCCAGTGCATGGATGACTGCATAATTGCTACACCCTTCAAGAGGTTTGACATACTCCTTCCCCACATATATAAGGCAGGTGCAGATTTTTCTAGTGGTGTGCTGACTCCACTCCATGACTCAAAGCCCTTTTCCTCCCTGAGCCTTTCTAGGTGACTTGTTCTCTGGAGGGAGCAAGGACTAGGCAGTCTGTGCTCACAGACACTGCTAATGTGATCTGCCATTGCATACATTGTGTAAGTCACAGAGGAGAGGTTGCTTTCATGGCTCCATCTTATGCACCGCCCAAGCAAATTAAGTTAAATTGAAAAAGGCCACTATTATTCTGAATTAGAATGTCTGCATGCAGAAGCGGCTCCAGGCACCAGCGCAGCAAGCGCGTGCCTGGGGCAGCAAGCCGCAGGGGGTGGCCTGCCGGTCATCGTGAGGGCGGCAGTGAGGCAGCCTTCAGCGGCATGCCTGCGGGAGGTCCGCCAGTCCCACGGCTTCGGCGGCAATTCGGCGGCGGGTAGGGTGAAGGCGTGGAACCAGCAGATCACCCACAGAAACGCCATCGAATCCGAAGGCGCAGGACCGCCCGCAGGCGCGCCACCGAAGACTGCCTGACTGCCGTGCTTGGGGCGGCAAAAAACATAGAGCTGTCTGCATGGGGAGTTATACCAGTATAATTATAGTGTTATATATTTAATTATACCCATATAGTAATGCCAGTATATTTCCCCGTGTAGACAAGCCCTCAGGTTACTTAGTTAAAGGTGACTTTGCCACAGTACCTGCAGGAGAGACAAGGCAATTTAATAGAATATTTTGTCCCCTCTGCAGTAGCAAATGTGGCATAGAAATTCTTATGTAACCTCAATGATACTTACAGCATAATTACAGATGCCCTTAGTAGCGGCCCATGCAGTGGAGTTCTAAAGCTACCAACCTTCTGTCAGTATAGTTGAGAGACAGTTCACATAGCTATATTTGCAGTGATTCAGAAATTGTTAATTAAGGGTGTAACACCATGATCACCCCTACAAAACAGTAAATGTGCAGCTTATTGTGTAGTGCATCTGCAGCAAATGTTTAAGGGGGGGAATAAAGCATCAGACTAGAAGTCAGGAGGTATAAGCTCGGTTCCCAGGTCTGTTGATGACTTTTCAAACAACTGTAGACAAGTTTTTAGTGCCTCAGTTTCTCTATCCATTCAACGGGGACAACATTACCCACCTCAGATAGATGCTGTGAAGTTTAATTCATGAATGTGTATAAGGTGCTTTGATATCCTTAGATAAAAGTTGCTGTAGAAATCCAAAGTAATACAAACCAACCCCCATTATCTGGAGCCGCAGAGCACAGCTATTCTTGGCCCTCCTCAGCATGTACTATCAACAATCTTGATTTTTAAACCACTATCATTTTTCTGGACCAGGACTGAACATTCTGCAGGGACAAACTCACATTTGTGTTTCTAATATACAGCCTTGCTGCTTTCACAACTTCTGTGCCAGTACCCTGCTTGCTGAACTCATGATTTCCTTGTATTGCTATCTGATCTACCTATTGACATGGCCTGTTAAAAATGATTACTTTTTAAAATGTGTGTGCACACTTCATGCTCATGAAAGGTCCCAGACTGAGTGACCACCGTGAAGTCTAAAGCTCTCTATTTAATCAAGCAAGCAGGTAAACCAAAAGCAGTAGCACAAGCTTTCCTGCGCCTCCCCAAAACATAACCTCCAACTGGAGCTTGAGTTATCACTTGAAAGAGTGAGAAAGTAGTTTCTTTAGTGTGCCCATTCCATCTTTGGCCTCTGGTTTGGCTGGAGATAAGGGTTAGCACTAGATGTGATGATATTTGCAAGGTGGACACTTGCCCACTGGGAACTGGACAGAGATGAAACACTTCACGTAATCCCCTCCCAAACCGTTGTCGGATGGCAACAATTTTCATTTCCTGCCAGCTATATAACCCATTACCAATCTGCTGATCCCCTGGCACTTACTTCTTAAATGTCATGGTGCATAGGTTTCCCAATGAAAGAACTTCTTTTTTGGTCAGTTTTATCATCAGAAGCACGATCATTCTGTAGTTACAGCAGCTGAGGAGGGCCACAAGCACGCTATCACGAAACAGAAATCAGACAAATTTGTACTGTAGAGTTTCCCATTCTCACTTTAATTGTCACAAAAGTGGATTCATGTGCTATCACTTCCTTTTTTCATTGCCAGGTATTAGAATTTTAAAATCCAGTGCAACATATAAAAGACCATGCTATATTGTACTGGAGAATTTTTCCAGTATTGTATATTGTGATTCATCAATCCATCACTTATTTTTACAAGTCACAAAGGCTATACAATAGAATTATGGGAATTGGTCACTAACCAATTTATGGAAAATTATTGAAAAGATGAAAGTGAGTGACTGCCTAAATCTCTGAATGTCTCAGGGATGGAATAAGATACAGTGCCTGAGTCTTCTCTCATTTAATCCAGTATGAAATCAGAAGCAATTCCATTAAAATCAATGAAGTTATCTTGGTGTGAAACTGGAAGGAGAGAAGACTCAGGCACATGTTTAATTCTTTAGCAAAAGACAGTAACATGAACAGAAACTGTCACAATAGAAATTCATTTTCATGACCATGACTGTAATTAGATTAGGAATGGTATGATGTTATTCTACTCTTATTCCAATAGCCTGGAGTCTTTTTTTGGGGTGGAGGGGTGATATTTTGATAGACAGTGAAGCCTAGCAAATAGAGCACTGGACTGGGATTCAGTAGACCTGAGTTGTTCCCCCTCCCCAGATTTGCCAATTGCCTGCTGTTTGCAGTGTTGTTGTAGCCAGGATGCTCCCAGAACATCAGAGACAAGGTGTGTGGATCAACTTCTGTTGATGAATGGCTTGCTGGATGACCTTAGGCAAGTCACTTCACCTCTGTGCCTCACTTCCCCATCTGTAAAATGGAGCTAAAGATTCTTTCCTCTGTTATAAAGTGCTTTGAGATCTACTGATATAAAGTGCTATATAAGAGCTAGGTGTGATTATTACTATTATATATTTTTTGCTTTTTTCCCCTTAAGGTAAGAGGTTGACTCGACTGGCTGCTTTCAGCAGTCTGTGCTCTTTCATTTAGCCTCACCAGCTTTCATTCTTCTAGTTCTATTTCTTTGATTGCATTTCTCTATAGATTAACACAGTGTTTCCTGGTCATTAGAGCCAGCAAACGGGAGTTAATTGGAAGGGACTGGGTAAAACCAGAGGCGAATAGAAAATGCACAAAATTTCCCACCCTATCAACTAAAATATAAACACAGTCATAAAGCAAAAATAAAAATAAAAAAGGTAGACTTGACCTGAACATTACCTTTCAGCCTTACGTTAAAAGATAAATGGGTCTGACATCTATCTTCAGTTTTTTAGGTGCAGTCATTAATGGTTAAGTCCTATTGCGGTGGGTGCAAAATATGGATGGAAAGATTAAATGAACAAAACTGTGCCTAAAAATTACAGGGCATCTTTCAAAATTGGGCCCTAAAAGTAAAAGTATAATCTGCTATTTATGAAACATGCATATGATCATTGGGAGAAGTGAGTATTAGAAGTATTAGAAGCAAGGCTGTTATTCCAAAACTGCATTTATTATAGTTGAAGAGATTGTTTTTCCTTGTCTAACATTTCTCCCCAGTCAAACCTATTACTTTTGCTGCCTCACTCCTAGACTGGCCCCCTCTTCTAATTATTCTTCAAAATCCTCCTACATTCTAACTTTATTCCCTGCTGAACAGATATCTATGGAATTTACAATGCAGTGATTCAAAGGTTATGTTACATGTATTGTGTACCTTCTCAAAAATCTCTGAAAGCTTATGAAAGTGGAAGAATCTATTTATTTGTCCTCTGCAATGATCTGATACCTGAAGTACAGGAGATGTGTTCTACATATTATTTTTTTTAAAAACAGCCTGTTTACTTTCTGAGTTTGAGAAAGACTGTGTGCCAGCCAGCAGAGCTGAACTAGTGCCAAGGGGGAAAGGGTGCAGAAGCTTTCTTCATTCTCCCCAGCACAAGAGCTGAGAAAGCTATGTGCTAGCAGCTACGCCATTGCAGAGGTGTGCCCGAAGGCAAAATCTCATCCTGGGATGCAAAGCACTGAACACAAGTATGGTGTGTGGTTCCATTGCAACTGCACTGCTGTCTGGACATCAGTGTGTGGCCTTGGTCCTGCAAATACTTACTCACATGAGATCCTTTGTGCACATGAGTAACTCCCCTGGATCCCAGGAGACCATTCTTAAGCATAAGTATTTGCAGGATAAAGGTCCGAGTCTTGTATTCATGATAAAAGCTGTATTGAAGTCAGAATATATCTGCCCAACTCCAACTGTGGTTAACGAGAGTTAGCCTTGCATATCTGGAGGCAGAACTGGGTCCAATATACTGAAAATGGGGTTGCATCTTGATTTGCTGTCTTACAGCAGATGGGTAAGAAATCATTGTGGAGTACAAGGCAGTAGAAAATTCAAAACACTCAGAAAAGGAATACACACATGTGGGCATGTCAGAAAAGTCAGAAGGACTAAGAATGAAATGAAGATTTTTGTTTTAAATGGAGAAATGTCATAACAACTGCATGGAAATTTGAGAGTTCATAAATATTTAGGTAACATTGGTAAGGAGTGTGTTTATATGGAAGGTGAGTATCACACGATCTTAAGCTAACAGGTGGAATATTAAACTCATTCTTTAACAGAGTTCAAAGAGAAAGTTAAGCAGTTTCAATGGGAATTAAAAAAATAAGGCTTATGAAGTAGATGAAATGAGTGAGGATTTTCTGGATAAGCACAGTTAATTGATGGATGTTTTCAAAGGATTTGCTACTGCCATATATTCCACAAGTAGTGAGGTCACAGAGGGAGAACCTAAAATTCTGAGAATATACTGGTGCTAGATCACGAAAGGGCAGGGGAAATAGCGCAGTACATTTGGGAAGGAAACCAATATTGAGCGACATGGGAACAAAATACAAAGGATAGGCTTAAAAGTAATGCATTCAGAATGGAACATTAAGAGAATGAAAGACTATGCAATGTAGGAGTCAGATTTCTGCTTTGAAAGAGAAAACACATGCTAATTAGAGATGGATTAATTTCACGAAACTGATATTAAGGGTTGGATTCACAAACAACATTTCTTGGATTTGTTTGAGAGGTGCATTGAAAGCTAGTGCCATCTGCTACTACTATTACTATTATTATTTATCATTTGTTGTGGCAATGCCAGAATGGACCCCCATTGTGCTTGGTCATATACAAACAAAATGATCAAATCTGTCCTTGCCCCAAAAACCTTACAATTAAACCTTACAAGCTAAACAAAAGAAAGTATTGTTATCCCCATTTCACAGTTGGGGAATCAAGGCACAGAGGTTAAGTAACTAAATCACTTATGAAAATAGGACTTGGGAGCCTAAGTCACTGAGGTCCTTTAGAAAAATGGATCGGCCACCACAGGGGATTGCATAGTGAGGAATCAACGTGTGTAGGGAAAATATTCTTCCCTTGGGATGTGTTCTCCAGGGCTGGGAGTTACCCTGATGAGGTGGCAGGGTTTCCCTGCTGCTTTACTCCTGAAACAGACAGTGCTAAAGACTTCTCCCTCCATCTCAACGGTGTGTGTGATGATCAGGATATGAGGGAGCGGGGAGCTTACATGGCAGATCAGGTACCACTTATCCCTTTGGAGGCAGGTTAAAATCAGGACATATGTGTCTATCCCTGAGGTGCATCGTGGACATTCAAGGGAACCATTTGGTGTTGGAAAGGATCCCTTGTGATGGGTTGACCATCAAAGAGTTTAGGTGTACAACTAAGGACCGTGGGAGAGAAGGTCCCACTGCAATCAGGTCACCAGAATGAAATTATTCCTCCCTTGTCTTTCATCATGGATAACTTCTGTGTAACAGAAATATTGGAGAGAAGGCATCCATCATGGCCAATATCCTTCAGGTCTGACAGTGAAAATATCTGATAGTGAAAAATGTTGCTCTTGCGTTCAGTACCAACTGCAATACATTGACAAGAAAGCGTTTTCAAGAAGTGTCAAATTGGTCTTCCAAAGACTGGAAAGCCTCCACCTATACTGCCCACAACAGGGAAAACTGTAAGTCTGCCAATTTCATCTACAAATGGGCTAGAATTAAATGTCTCCCTTGCGTGGGCATAGGAAGAAGAGAGAGAAATGGCAGAAGGCATCCAAAAAGATTAGGAGTAAAATGTTCAAGAGGGCCTAAATGACTTAGAAACCAAAGTTCCATTTAAAAAAAATCACTTCAGTACTTAGAAGTCTGAGCACCACTGACTTTCAAGGAGACTTAGGAGCCTAAGAATTTGTACACGCGACAAAGAAAAACCTGTAGCTGGCACGAGTTTTTCTTTGCTGTGTAGATCTACCCTTTGTGCCCAAGTCACTTTTGAAAATGGGATGTAGAAAAAACTAAGTCACTTATGTACTTTTGAAAATGTTGTCCTAAGTATGATACTGTTAATCATTTATGAAAATATTTTACCTACTATTGTTTCAAGTAACACCTAAAATTCCTGTAAAACAAACTAAGATCAGCAAAAGAGAGCCTTTTTTTTTTCTGATTCACTTTGGGCATTTGACAATACTTTGTGTATAAATATTGAATAAGTACAATATTCAGATACAACAGAAGTTGTACAAGTGGGAAATTATACACTATATTAAGGTAGATATTCTGTATACTTGCTAAAAACATAATGTGTGCATTGCTTTATATGAAAAGGACTTCAAAATATAAGGCACACCGCAAGGAAAACCACTGGGTTTACAAAAGGTTTTCAAACCTTAGCAGATTTTTTAAATGAGCCTGATTTGAGTTTCAACTTTGAAATGACACCTGAAACCAGGTAACTTTTGCATATCTGGGGTTTGATTACAAAAAATCCCCCCATATGATTGTAAAGAAATAGGAGCAAATAGTATGCCATACTTTGTGAAGTGCTTCTTCCATGCATGGATGGATAGTGATTATAAAAAGGCACAACAATCAAAGCAACACCCCCCCTAAAACCATAGGAAACTATTTTTTGCTTACTTTAAATGTGGTTCTGCTCAAAAATATGATGGTAAAAGTAGCACTGTAGAGTTCCATTTTTAATGTCCATCAATAATTCAGATCAAATTTGCTCAGCTTACGAGTAAAAGATGTTTTCTTTGTAACTACCAGCTCTGAAAACTTTACTTGGGACATAAGAGTCAAATGGGGCCCTTTCTGACTGACACATATAATTAAGATATGCAGGGCTCCTCCCAGTGATAACCATAAAAAAAACCAGGCAGTTCAGCCAGGGGAAATGATGTGAAACACAAGTAACAAGAGAAGGAAGAGAAACAGCATAGATCAATTTGATTGTTATTCAAAGAGAAGCAGACAAGCACCAAATGGTTTTCCATTCCTCTTCTCTTTTGACTCAGATTCAGCAATGAGATGTACGAATGGCTTTCCAGTGTCAGCATTCAGGAACCATCAGAAAAAGTGCTACAGAAAAATTCATACAATCTCAGAACTGTGATGCCACTAAATACCAGGAACAAACTATTTAGTTGGTTATATTAATTGTTACTATGATTGTTATAGATCCAGCTGATAGTGATTGTATTCCTCTCCCAACACCCTTTTTATTATATTTGTCATCTTAGATTGTAAACTCTTTGTGTTGAGAACCATGTCTTCATATATGCTTTTACAACATATTTCCCTTCTGGTTTTCTATACCCTCCTGTTCATCCTTTGTTCTACCTGTCCTCGACATATATCCACCTTGTTCTTCCCAGGACAATGCTCTCCCGTCCTTATTAGCACCAATGAGAATTTTCTATATTTCATCAAAAGCTGGCTTAGGCACAGTGACCCCCACGCTTTAACAATTTGGCCTTATACATGAAAACTCATAAGAATTGTAAGTAGCATCTGTCAGTGCAGATTTGTTGAGCAAAGAACAAGTGGGCAAGATGTGTGGCAGTATAAAACTAAATAGTGAGAGGTTTTAAAGCACAGAAATACATTTGAAGAGTTATGTATTGTGCTAGAAAAATTGAGGTTGACAGATCTGACATCTGCTCCGGACATGTTTAAATACAATAGAAACTGATTTGTGGAGTCAGCCACACACACAAAGTCTTCACTAATTACTACATACCAAGTATGTTTAGATAATTTCTGATTAATAACCACATTATTATGTTACTTTCTGTTTTCAAAGCTAATTTCCCAGCATTGTTGTTATACTTATTATAAATTGTTGAACATGGATTCTGGCACTAATCCAGATCATCGCAACCTGACATCTTAAACACTCTCACAGTGGCTGCACCAATGCTGTAAAACTAGTCTGCATTTGCAATTGTCTGTAATAACCATGGCAAGCTACAATTCAAGGCCATTAATTGTTAGGGTTACTGAGACCAGAGAGAAACAACTGACACATGGGCCTTAGAAATAGCCAAAGATCAAACTGAGTAGTGTTGTTGTAATACTCTTCATGAGTCTAAAAGTATGTGTACAGTATTAATTTGATTCTTTTATGTGTATGTACATATCTTAGAGTTTTAGACAGCTGCTTCAGCTATTGAGATTGCTTAGTTTGTCCTTTTTCTTTTAACCTTGAAAAACTAGTGTGGGGGGATGATGGTTTATAATGAAAGTGACTGGGGATACAAGTCCCCCATGATGTTAATGCTGTCATGGGAAAGTTTAATACATGCATATAGAATCCCATTCCCCATAACTATAGCAATGAGAGCAGATACAGGTACCGCCTCCTGCATGTTCTTGACCTACTTAACTCCACTAGAAGGACAGGATTAAGACCACCACTGTGCTACACTGGGCTTTTGCAATGATGTTTAGTAGATAAATATGAGCAGCTAGAGTTCCACTTAAGGTTTTTGGTTGGGGTTTTTTTTGAGAGGGAAGGGGGCAGTGTGTATTTTTAGTGTTCCTCCCCAAATGTTCTTTTTCTTCGTCTACCCATGTGACCCTCACTTCTTTTATTTATCCCAGGAAAGGGAAACAACTTGCTAGTGTTGAGTATCAGTAATGCAGTGCCTTTTTACCAATAAATGCGCTCTCTTCTTATAATCACACATCCCAAGTATTTTGTGGAACCTATTCCATTATCAAAATGTCCTGTGTATGTCAGTATGCTGTTTTTAAAAAGAGATTAGTGCAAGTTCAACATTTTATTTGAACTTCAAACTTGTTTTGGGGGAAGAGGGTTTGTATCCATTGTATTTTGTTTACCCCCTGATAGAGATAGGGGCCATGTATAAAATCCTCCATTGCCTCGAGAAACTATATACCCAAATAGAGAGCTGCAGAGTTGGGGGTGAGGGGAGGGGATCATATTATCTCATTACATTAATAGCATTAGTTTGATTAGTCACTGACCTGCAATTAACACAAGAACTGAAAAACTATGCATTCCCAAGGGTTACATAATGAAGCCAAAGGATCTGAGCTTAAACATCTCAATATTGGTTTTTGCCTATTGCACAATTAGTGAACAATGTTATTGTCTTGCATCATCTACCCCTGCCTTTTATCACAGGGACTGAGGAACCCAAGTTCTTTTAACCACCTCAGGTATTCCATGTCACCAACATTAACAACATTGTTCTATTCTAAGGTTTAATGAAAGGGACACTGCTAGTTAGTTACCCAATATGAAGCTCAAAATACATCCTGATTAGCAAGGCCAACCAATCCCCAAATAGCTCTGACCAACATTCACCCAAATAGTAAAGATCAACCCACAAGGCAGCTCACTCTACCCCACAATTCATCACTTTCCCCACACCATGTTCCTTCCCAAGTAATTAGCCCACCCATCATAAACCACCTCCAAACAAACCTGCAGGTGATTCCCACTCATAGCACCCATTCCTCTCCAGGTCTCTAACAATTGCTTCAGGAGGTGCTGAGATAGTATTGCAAATACTTAGATTTGGTTCAGCAACAAAAACAGCAATGAAGGCAGACCGTATATAAACTATTATCAAGACTGTTTATTCATGCTATTATAGTTGGTTGAAGCCAGCCAGATCCTCTGAGATCCTTATCATATTGTCTCCATTTTCATGGTTACACATGCTCTTAAGCTACTGAACAATATCATCAGATAAGAAATCAATAACCCAGAAAAAGATGTATTACATTTGCATATGTATTCTAAAAAGCAGCCTGCAGAGAGGATTGTACTATAATACCTGGAACATGGATACCATTAGTTTTGAAGTTCTCTCATCTTTACTTTTTACACTTCATTTATAGTTAATATGTTAATTACTGTGAAATACGTTTAGATAAGAAAATAATTGTTTCATCCTTGTTAGATCTTATAAATACCACTGCCAAAGAAAAAAATAATAGAAACCTAAATGCGTCTGCAGTTTCAACAAGATCAAAATAAGACTGCACACCAGATATTGTATCTGCAAGTCTAAAACCTTCATTTGTTACAAAAGTGTGACTGATGCAGCACTTAAGATCACAACAATACATACATATTAAGAAACTCCATCTGTTTGCAAAATCTTACACACTACTGTACAGTATGAAGAGTTGAAAATCTGTTAGATTGCTATCAGAAATGGTGGGGAACTTATTAAACAATAAGTATAAAAAGTATAAGCCAAAAACATGTGATGAAAGTGCAGTATCTAAAGTTTCCATTACAAAAACGACCAAAAAAAGTACTAGCTAAGATATTGCAACAATACCATTCCACATTAGTCTCCAAGATTTCATTGTTAAGATATTTAAGAATTTATACATATTTGCTAAACAGAAACATACTAGCCATTTATTTTTTTTCTTCTCTTGCTTTCCTCGTGTAATGTAACTAAGAATTTAGGGGAGGAAGGGGGGAAAATAGTCCATTGCATCAATCAGCAGGCTAGGTTTCTACTTTATTGTAGTATCTTCCAAGGAAAACCTTGGAACAAAAATTTGTTGTTATAAAAACATGTCTCTTGCTGCTTTTGTACTGGCAATACTTTCTCAGGCCAACTCCTTTACTTTTTTCATCCCATGGAATTCTTTCACCCCTATCCCACTCCCACCATGTGTGATATCTCTCTGCAAAGCAAAAGCTCTGTCTATATGTACACTGTTAAATGCAAGAGAGAAAATACCAATACTCGGAAAGTACATAATAGACTTTATGTACTGTTTCTATAGCTCAATCTCTCCCTCTCCTTTTATTGACTAAGGTGTGATAGATAAGAGGTCCTGTACAATTTATGGCATGGCCTGCCCCTGAAAGCTGTTGCAATTGGTACCTTACAGATTTATGTCCTTAAAGATCTGCAGAGCAGCCTCCTGTCCCATTCTGAGAGGACAAAATCTAGTAAATTTTCTGCATCTTCTCTGACCTTCTCTGTCCATTTCTTCTGTGAATTCAATTCACCTTCTTCCATGAAGCCTGCAAGCAGGACTTGATTGAGCCAGTTGACTGGTGTCAAGGATGTCCCTAGCAAGCTACTCCCTTGCTCTTTTCTCAGTGCTGTCACAGCAGAGAAATGACTGTATGGCAGGGAAAAGCTGATATTTGTGATGAGTATAAATGGAGTAGCAAAGGAAAAAGCGTGTGTGTGTATTTGCAATAAAAATATTGCAATGTACAGCAGGCCAATATGAGTGCTTATTTTTAAACTATGCAAATTAAGATTTTGCTATGAATATAAATTGTGCTATACCAATACATTACAACCTTCAAAGTAATATTATAATTTTGTGGGTCTTGGCAGGTTTTAATAGTAGTATAACAATGTTTTTGCAGCAAAATTAGATTACTACGTTGGCTAGACATGGCAATATAGCTGTTGGTGAATTGTGCTACACATAAATGTTACTGGAAATAGCAAATCTTTAGAGAAAGTATATTGGTTACATATGATAAACAGTCAAGCAGCAGGCAGGACCAAATCAATTATAAACGGAGTGTAACAAGCTGAAACTGAGAGTGTTGTGTCAGTCTAGAATTAGGGCTCTGTTTTCCAAAACCAAGTTTGATGGTATGCACTGTGTGGTATATTCCATACATTTTTTGTTTGTCTGTTAGGCTAAAGATTTAGATCTTGATTTACTAAGAAAGTTTGCTTTGCAGAGTGCTGTGTAGATATTTGCAGCCAGAAGTTCAATGTGTAGATTTGTGCAGTAAACCCTTCTAAGTCCATTACAGAGTAAAGGACTTTACAGTGAAGTTCCTGCCAATCATAGCAAAAAGCTACACTGGAAACTCAGCAAGCTTGGTTAATGTTAATGGTTAATCTTCAGACACAGACTGCCTTAACCAGTGAGGCAGGCTTTAAACTAAGTTCGATGGGGACAGGAGACAAAAGCCCACATGTAAGTCCAAAACATGGAGACCTGAGTGAAGGGTTGGAATCTTGGGGGCTGGGGGGTGGCATGGGCAATCATAGCAGGGACAAAGGAAAGACAAGAAGAAATATGCAGGGGAAATTGAATGAACATCGTTAGGGTGACCAGATCACCCAGGTCAAATATTGGGACGCGGCGGGGCAAAAAAAAAAAAAGGGGGCAGGAGAAAAAAAAAAAAACAACCTCCTCCACAAGCGCTGGAGGGAGGCCCCGGAGACACAGGGGGAGCACTGTGCCATGAGTGAGAGTCCGGCCTGGCCCCAAGCAGGCAGGACTCAGTCGGGCGGTAGGGAGAGTAGGGGGGCGGCCCGCGGGGCCAGGCGGCGGCTGTTCTCCCCCCCCGAGCAGCGGTACTCGGGAGCAGCCGCTGCTGCAGCTCCCACTGCCACGGGGAGAGGAAGCGGCCGACGGCCAAACTCGGCGGCTGTGGCTGCGGCTCTGGCGCCCGGGCCCGAACCCCCCGAGCCTGGGCCTGCTGTGGCGACGCAGCGCGCATGCTGCGCCCAGCCCCTGGCCAGTCACATCTGGGCTGCTGCCCAGCTGGTGCAATCCCGCGGCGGACCCGGAGTGGGGGTAGCAGGCCCCAGCCCCCCCATTCCTGCTCGGGTCCCGCAGGGGAATGAATGGGGCTGGGCTGCCGATGCCTCTGCCCCTGGCCGCCGCTGGATTGCACCAGCTGGGCAGCAGCCCAGATGCAACTGGCCAGGGGCTGGGCGCAGCGTGCGCGCTGCTGGGTCCCAGCAACAGGCCCGGGCTTGGGGGGTTCGGGCCCGGGCGCCAGAGCCGCAGCCGCCGAGCTTGGCCATCGGCCGCTTCCTCCCCCCATGGCAGTGGGAGCTGCAGCAGTGGCTGCTCCCAAGTCCCGCTGCTCGGGGGGGAGAACAGCCGCCGCCTGGCCCCACGGGCTGCCCCCCTACTCTCCCTACCGCCCGACTGAGTCCTGCCTACTCGGGGCCAGGCCGGACTCTCACTCACCCCGGCCCCGCGCTCCCCCTGCATCTCCGGGGCCTCCCTCCAGCACTTGTGGAGGGAGGTGGAATGGTGAGTCTGGGGAAGAGGTGGGGATTTGGGGAGGGAGCCAATGGGGGAAGGAGGGAGCGGAGTCAGGGCGGGGGGGGGGGGGGGGGGGGCACTTCTGGGCTCCGGAGCATTTGCTTGTTTGTCCAGTGTCCCGACCTAACATCGGTCGGGACGCGGGACAAACAAGCAAATATCGGGACAGTCCCGATAAAATCAGGACGTCTGGTCACCCTAAACATCATAGATGTCTGTATACTAATGCAAGAAGTATGGGGAATAAATAGGAAGAACTAGAAATATGACTGAATAAACACAGTTATGACATAACTGGCATGACAGACTTGGTGGGATAATTTACATAACTGGAATATTGGTATAGAAGGGTACAGCTTGTTCAGGAAGGGCAGGCAGGGGAAAAAGGGGAGATGGGGTTGCTTTATATATCAAAGAGGTATATACTTGCACAGAGGTTGAGAAGTATACATATGAGAAGTTTACCTGCTGAAAGTATCTGGGTAAAGATAAAAGGAGTACAAAATAAGGGTAATGTCATGGTAGGTGACTCCTACAGACAATGTAGCCAGGAAGAAGAGGTGGATAAGCTTTTTCTTTAAACAACTAACAGAATCATACAAATCAACAGGATTTGGTGATGATGGAGACTTCAACTACCCAGACATCTTTTGGGACAATAATACAGCAGGTCACAGACTATCCAACAAGTTCTTGGAATGCATCGGAGACAACTTTTATTACAGAAAGTGGAGAAAGTGACTAGGGGAGAAGCTATTCTAGATTAGCTTCTGATAAATAGAGAAGAACTGGTTGAGAATTTGGAAGTGGAAGACAGCTTGGGCAAAAGTGATAATTAAATGATAGAATTCATAATTCTACAGACTGGTAGGTGAGAAAACAGCAGAATAAAGACAATGGATTTCAAGAGGGCAGACTTTGGCAACTCAGAGAATTGGTAGGTAAGATCCCATGGGAAACAAGTCCAACGGAAAAACAAGAGAGTTACGGTGAGTTGGCAGTCTTTTTAAAGAGCATGAGTGCAAACTATCCCAATTCTAGAAAAGATAGGAAGTGTGGTAAAAGACCACCCTGACTTAACCATGAGATACTCAAAAACCTAAAACTCAAAGAGTCATACAAAAAGTAGAAACTAGGTCAAATTACAAAGGATGAATATATATTCAAATTACAAAGGATATATATATAGGAGGACTGGTCCCAAAAGAAGTGGAGATTGTGGATAGAGATATCCTGTGGCGGTGCAAAAGTCTTTGGAGTCCCCAGAGAGATGCTGGAAGGGCCCGGTTCATTCACCTTAACTGGCTGGTCTCTACATTGGTGAGGTGGTACTGATGGTGCACCTGGGCCTGCGCTCATGGTCGGGACCAGTGAGCATCTCTCTCCCCCCATCAGTACTGTGGTCACTGTGGGAGCAGTTGTATCCCTTTTCTTTTGTGCCTTACCCTCTAGACTGTGGGGTCTTCATTTCCTGTTCTCCAGTGTCCATGCACGTCTCACCTGACCTGGACAGGCTCAGGGAGGGAACATGTTTCTTATGGGCCGCCCACTGTGGCAATCTGCCCTTATGCCCATGGGAGTGTTTCTTATTCTCATGGAGAGCCTGTGTGATGAGTTCTTGGGCTTCAATGCCGGCAGTTCCACTCCATGGGTCATACTTGAAAGGGTCACTGCTGGCCAATCTACGGGGGGGAGAGGAGACGGCGGTGTGTCCCAGGCCCAGATCAGAGCAGGGCCTCAGCCTCCTCCATCAGGTACTTTTTCAGATGGAGTTCTCAGGCCTCACTGGTTCTGGGTGGGAAGGACTTGCAAATATCTCTGCAAAGTGCCGTATCTGCCAGACAATAGAGGCACCATTGATGTTATTCACTGATGGAAAAGGGGCAGGAGACACAATCCTTGAAGACTGGGACCCCGGAAATAATCCTGGAGACCGGGGAGGATTTTTCCCCTGACTGGGAGGGAGTGGGGAGGTGTTTATTCAATACTAAACTAAGTACAACCAGAATTCATAAGAGATACAACTATTTACAACAAATTTACAGTAACTTTACTGATTGCACAAAAGCAAAAGAGGACACGATTCTGACTCAGACAATGCAGTGGTAAGAAGGAACTGGAGAGGTGTCAACCCACATTGGTGGGAAGAATTTCCAGACTTGGGTGCATGGTGTGCACGCATACCCACATGTGGAATACATGTAGTGACCAGCACTCAAAGAAGCAGATACAATATATGCCAACTTTAGTAAGGCATTTTATACTGTCTCACATGACCTTCTCAAAAGCAAATGAGGAAAATGTAGCCAAAACAAACCTACTAAAAGGGGGGTGCAAAAATGATTTGAAAAGCTTACTCAGAAAGTAGTTATGAATGGTTCACAGTCAAGCTGGAAGGACTTATCAAGTGGGGTCCTGCAAGGATCTGTCCTGGTACAGTTTTATTCAATATCTTCATAAATGATTTGGATAATGGCATTGAGAATATACTTATAAAGTTTGTGGATAATACCAAGCTGGGAGTAGGCTGAAAGCACTTTGGAGGTTAGGATTAGAATTTAAAATGATCTTGAAAAACTGGAGAAATGATCTGAAATAAATGGGATGAAATTCAGTAAAGACAAATGCAAAGTAATTCACTTAGGAAGGAATAATCAATTATACAAATACAAAATGGAAAATGACTGCTTAGGAAAGAGTACTGCAAAAATTATCTGGGAGTTGTAGTGAATCGCAAAATAAATGAGTCCACAATGTAATACTGTTGCAATACTGTATTAGCAGGAGTGTTGTAAACAAGGCATGAGAAGTAATTCTTCCTCTCTACTCAGCACTAGTAAGGCCTCAACTGAAGTATTGTGTTCAGTTCTGAGCACCAGAAGGATGTGGAAAAATTGGAGAAAGTTCAGAGGAGAGCTACAAAACTAATTAAAGGTCTAGAAAATATGATCTATTAGGAAAGACTGACAAAAAATTGGGATTGTTTAGTTTGGAGAAGAGAAGACTAAGGGGGGGGACATGATAACAGTTTTCAAGTACATAAAAGATTGTTATAAAGAGGAGGGTGATAAATTGTTCTCTTTAACCATGAAGGTTAGGACAAGACATAGTGGGCTTAAATTGCAGCAAGGGAGATTTAGGTTAGACATTAGGAAAAGCTTCCTAACTGCCAGGATAGTTGAGCATTGGAACAAACTACCTAGGCAGGTTGTGCAATGGTTGTCATTATCGATTTTTAAGAACAGGTTAGACAAACATTTTTCAGCGATGGTCTAGATAATACTTAGCCCTGCCTCAGTTCAGGAGACTGGACTACATGACCTATCTAGGTCTCTTCTAGTCCTACATTTCTATATTTTTATGCCCAATGACATTGCACAAAACCTCTTTGTTAGACTTTTATTCCTGACGCATAAATTAATAGGCATTGTCTCCCATTGATGTTCAGGATAAACTATTATCACCTTTTTATATTGCAGAATGAAAGAAAGTTTCCCCTCTTCTCCATGGAGAATATACCAAGTGCGTTCACAAGAAATGTAGATTGCTAATAAATATTAAGGGCTTGGTTCTGGTTTCACTTTCTCCAGTAACTCAACTGAAGTAATTGTAAAACGAACGTAAAGTAAGAGCAGAATCAAGCCCTAAGAACTTTGTGTTCCAGAGAAGGCCTATTCCCTTCCAGCTAGGTTGCTTCTTTCAGCTGTCAGTGCTTTGAAGCATCATGCACAGTCAAAATTTGGATGAATGGGTTAAAAAAAAGGAAGACTACAGCAAATTCTTAATAAGTTAAGAATTAAATAGCTGGTGACATCATCAAATGAGTCCACAGTGATCCAGGGTTATGAAAGGTTTAAATATTTTTTAAATATTTAAGAACAAGGGACTAGGTCCTCAGTGTAAACTGGTGCAGCTCATTTGACTTCAATGGAAAACATAAGAACGGCCATACTCGGTCAGACCAAGGGTCCATCTAGCCCAGTATCCTGTCTTCTGACAGTGGCCAATGCCAGGTGCCCCAGAGGGAATGAACAGAACATGTAATCATCAAGTGATCCACTCCCTGTCACTCATTCCCAGCTTCTGGCACACAGAGGCTAGGGACACCATCCCTGTCCATCCTGGCTAATAGCCATTGATGGACCTATCCTCCATGAATTTCTCTAGTTCTTTTTTGAACCCTGTTACAGTCTTGGCCTTCACAACATCTTCTGGCACAGGTTCACTGTGCATTGTGTGAAGAAATACTTCCTTTTGTTTGTTTTAAACTTGCTGCCTATTAATTGCATTTGGTTACCTCAAGTTCTTGTGTTATGAGAAGGAATAAATAACACTTCCTTATTTACTTTCTCCACACCAGTCATGATTTTATAGACCTCAATCATATTCCCCCTTAGTCGTCTCTTTTCCAAGCTGAAAAGTCCCAGTCTTATTAATCTCTCCTCATACAGAAGCCATTCCATACCCCTAATCATTTTTGTTGCCCTTTTCTGAACCTTTTCCAATTCCAATATATCTTTTTTGAGATGGGATGACCACATATGTATTCAAGAGGTGGACGTACCAGGGGTTTATATAGAGGCAATATATTTTCTGTCTTATTATCTATCCTTTTCTTAATTATTCCCAACATTCTGTTTGCTTTTTTGACTGCCACTGCACGTTGAGTGGATGTTTTCTGAGAACTATCCACAATGATATCAAGATCTCTCTCTTGGGTGGTAACAGCTAATTTAGACTCCATCATTTTGTATGTATAGTTGGGATTATGTTTTCCAATGTGCATTACTTTGCATTTATCAACATTGAATTTCATCTGCCATTTTGTTGCCCTGTCACCCAATTTTGAGAGATCCTTTTGTAGCTCTTCGTAGTCTGCCTGGGACTTAACTATCTTGAGTAGTTTTGTATCACCTGCAAATTTTGCCACCTCACTGTTTACCCCTTTTTCCAGATCATTTATGAATATGTTGAATAGTATCGGTCCCAGTACAGACCCCTGGACGACACCACTATTTACCTCTCTCCATTCTGAAAACTGACCATTTATTCCGACCCTTTGTTTCCTATCTTTTAACCAGTTACCAATCCATGACCTTCCCTCTTATCCCATGACTACTTACTTTGCTTAAGAGCCTTTGGTGAGGGACCTGGTCAAAAGCTTTCTGAAAATCTAAGTACACTATATCCACTGGATCCCCCTTGTCCACATGCTTGTTGACCCCCTCAAAGAATTCACGTAGATTCGTGAGGCATGATTTCCCTTTACAAGAACAATGTTGACTCTTCCCCAACAAATTATGTTCATCTATGTGTCTGACAATTTTGTTCTTTACTATAGTTTTAACCAGTTTTCCCGGTAGTGAAGTCAGTCTTACCAGCTTGTAATTGCTGGAATCACCTCTAGAACCCTTTTTAAAAATTGGCATCATATTAGCTATCCTCCAGTCATTTGGTACAGAAGCTGATGAATTGACACCTCCTCATCTATTATTGGGAGTGGACTACATCCACCCTGATTGAATTGGCCCTGTCAACACTGGTTCTCCACTTGCGCAGTAACTCCCTTCTCTCCATGTGTCAGTATATAATGCCTGCATCTGTAACTTTCACTCTATGCATCTGAAGAAGTGAGGTTTTTACCCATTAAAGCTTATGCCCAAATAAATCTGTTAGTCTTTAAGGTGCCACCAGACTCCTTGTTGTTTTTGTAGATACAGACTAACACGGCTACCCCCTGATACTTTTCAAACCACAGTTAGTAGTTCTACAGTTTCACATTTGAGTTTCATCAGAACTCTTAGGTGAATACCATCTGGTCCTGGTGACTTATTACTGTTTAGTTTATCAATTTGTTCCAAAATCTCCTCTAATGACACCTCAATCTGGGATAGTTCCTCAGATTTATCACCTAAAAAGAATTGTTCAGGTTTAGGAATCTCCCTCACATCCTCAGCCATCAAGACTGATGCAAATAATTCATTTAGTTTCTCCGCAATGGCACTGTCGTCCTTGAGTGATCCTTTAGCATCTCGATCATCCAGTGGCCCCACTGGTTATTTAGCAGTCTTCCTGCTTCTGATATACTTAAAAAAAAATGCTATTCCTTTTTGAGTGTTTGGCTAGCTGTTCTTCAGATTCTTTTTTGGCTTTCCTAATTATATTTTTACACTTCATTTGCCAGAGTTTATGCTCCTTTCTATTTTCCTCACTAGGATTTAACTACCACTTTTGAAAAGGATGCCTTATTGCCTCTCGCTGTTTCTTTTACTGTGTTGTTTAGCCACGGTGTCACTTTTTTGGTTCTCTTGCTATGTTGTTGTTTTTTTTTTAATTTGGGGTATACATTTAAGTTGAGCCTCTATTATGGTGTCTATAAAAAGTTTCCATACAGCTTGCAGGGATTTCACTTTTGGCACTGTATCTTTTAATTTCTGCTTAACTAACCTCCTCATTTTTGTGTAGTTCCCCTTTCTGAAATTAAATGATACAGTTTTTGGCTGCTGTGGCATTTTCCCTGCCACAGGGATGTTAAATTTAATTATATTATGGTCACTATTACCAAGCGGTCCAGCTATATTCAGCTCTTGGACCATATCCTGTGCTCCACTTAGGACTAAATCAAGAATTGCCTCTCCTCTTGTGGGTTTCAGGACTAGCTGCTCCAAGAAGCAGTCCTTTAAGGTGTCAAGAAACTTTATCTCTGCATCCTGTCCTGAGGTGACATGTACCTAGTCAATATGGGATATTTGAAATCCCCCATTATTATTGAGTTTTTTTTATTTTAATAGCCTCTCTAATCTCCCTGAGCATTTCACAGTCACTATCACCATCCTGGTTAGGTGGTTGGTAATATATCCCTACTGCTATATTCTTATTATTAGAGAATGGGATTACTATCTATAGAGATTCTATGGTACAGTTTGGGTCATTTAAGATTTTTTACTTCATTTGATTCTATGCTTTCTTTCACATATAGTGGCACTCCCCCACCAGCACGACCTGTTCTGTCCTGCCGATGTATTTTGTACCCCAGTATTACTGTGTCCCATTGATTATTCTCATTCCACCAAGTTTCTGTGATGCCTATTATATCAATATCCTCATTTAATACGAGGCAGTCTAGTTCACTCATCTTATTATTTAGACTTCTGGCTTTGGTATATAAGCACTTAAAAAACTTGTCACTTTTTAGCTGTCTGCCATTACATGATGTAATTGAATTGGACTTTTTTTTTTCTCATTTGACTGTTTCTCATCAGATCCTACCTGTATTTTATCATCTTCCATCCTTTCCTCCTTACTAGGATATAGAGAATCTCCATCACTCAGTTGAGAGCTATGTCAATTTACATCAGTTGAAGATCTGTATGTTAAATTCTGAAATAAGTACAGGAAAACCTGCTCATCTCATGCTCAGAGATCCCACCACTTCCAATCATTCCCTCTTTAGCCCTATTTCCCTACCATATTCATCTATTAGTATTGAATCTAATATGCTTACCGTTTAAAAAAATGGATTACACAACAGATACTTTAATGCAGGTCAAATAGCTGGCATTATATAAATAAAATGTAGGTCTTCTTTTTCTAAAAAAAATCTTAAAATGTATGTTACCAGACATGTGGCTTCTGGTGATTGATATCAGATTAGGACATTGCATTAGTACCACACTCCTACATTATAATACTGTTGTGTTGACTCAGTCTTCTACAGTTGTATATCACATCATCTGTTCTATGTATGGGATGGCAGTATAGGAGCAACAAGTGCATAACACAATACAGGGGTCAAGAGGATCGGGATGTCTGAGCTGCAGTCAACAGCATGGTTCAAGACATGAGGAGTGTCATACAGTAACAGAATGGTAATGACCACGCACACTGTCTCAATGTTCAATGTCAGACTCAGGCAGCATGAGGAATAGCAGAATCCCACATGGTAGAAGACAGGATGAACTAGCTGTCTGCCCTTTTAAGTACAGGAAGAAAGTAATAATTAAATGACTAAGGAATGAATAGCAATCTATTAAATTCTCCTTGTGCTGATTATAAAACAAAAAGATTTAGTTTGGGTCAGTTTACTTAGCCTATTGTTATTACTTAGGTAATCAGAATAATTTTCAAACCAGGGGAAAATGCAAATCATGTTCACCAGCATAATTTATATGTACATTTGGGGTTTATACTGGTGCCACTCTACTAGTAGCTATAATTCCAGAGTCGACAAGGCCCAGAGCTATTTTCTCAAACCGAGCATCAGAAAAGTGGTGAAATGGAGCAGTCTATTGCCTAAACACACCATTTTATGGGAGAATTCTGACTACAGGGTACAAAGACAAAATGAGTACAGCTAGGTGGATGGAAGCTAGGGGGCAAGTTCTGGGGGATTTGTTTAAAAAACAAACACTTTTGTTATAACAATTGAAAATAAAGTACCAGTGGCTAGCAAGTTCTGTTTTCTTTATGAGACCACATATTGTACAGATTTTCAATCTGATAATACTCTTATTCAGTAATACAAAATTTGTGCAAAATGGTATTCTGTTATCCTTGTAGTGGAAATAATACACCAAACACGGAGACAAGAAACTGAGTGAAATATTTCCTATGAAACTGTTTTTTCCTCTGAAAAAAGCAGATTAATTTTGACCAAAACATTTCATGAATACATGTCAAATTTGTACAACTTTTTCAGTGGGAAAAAATATTCTGAAAAAAAGTCATCATGTTTCATTTCAACTGTCTAAAAATTAAACATTTTGAATTTTGATTTGAAATGACTTGTTTTTTAATTTTATTTCAATTAAAAAAAAAGAAAAGGTAAAAATCACCCTCTATTCCATAAAGTGAATTTATACTCGAAGACTAACAATGGAGTTAGTTAAGGACAGTTGCATCTAATTCTGCCCTTCTTGCAATACTATTGACTTCAATTGACTACTGAGGGAACGGGGAGTGGGTGGGAATTTGTCCAACTATATCATCTCTATATTTTATTTATTTTTCCCTTGTTCATTAAGTCACATCCATTGTGACCATGCTTTCTTTCACTTTGTTAATTAAGGACATGGAAATACTGAACATATGTGTTTAAGAATATACAAAATAAATATAACCCGTTTTGACATTTGTCTCTTTAAATTAAGACCCTGATCCTTCACAGAATTATGCACTTGATTAACTATGGATGGTGAGTAACCTCATTGATATATGTGTCACCACACACAAATCCAAATTCAGCAAAAATCATTATTCAGAAACACATGCTTAAGCTCTTCACCCCTTTTCTGGGCTGTTTACACTGGTTGAAGAAGTCAGAGAAGCATACAGAGTCCCTAAATCCCTTGATTCCACTTGAGAGAGGATTCCTCCAGCACAGGCACTGCAGACACAGATATAAGTCTGCCTTTTTAGGCAGATTCACAATCCCCACTGTAGACAGTATGTCAGGGACAGGGACTCAGCACACTGTACTGCAGAGATTCTGGGTAGCACAGCAGCCCATAGGAAGGTTGACATAATTCAGACAGGCCTTTAAGGTTGTCTAAATTATTCTGGTACCCAGTCCAGCCCCCAGACTCAGGAGCACTGAAGAGTGCAGGGCCGGCTCCAGGCACCAGCCCACCAAGCTTGTGCTTGGGGCGGCACCTGGAGGGGGGCGGCACGGCGCTCCGGCCGCCGGGGAAAGCGGGGCCACGGCCGGGCTCGCCGCCCTCCCCCCGGCGCTCTGGCCGCCCTCCCCCCCCGGCCGCCGGGGGGGGAGTGGAGCCCCAGCCGGGGCTCGCCGCCCTACCCCCGGGGCCCCCGCCGCCCCCCCCCCCCCCGCGGGGGGCGGGGGGTGCGCGGCCAGAGGGTTTTTTGCCTGGGGCGGCAAAAAAGCCAGAGCCGGCCCTGGAAGAGTGGTTTAAATCCAACTTTAACAACACTTCCCCACACCCCCAGGCTGTTAGAGGCACAGCACAGAATCAGACCCACTTATTTTAATAGGATTTACGTGCTCTAGTGCTTTTCTGAACTCAAATGAAAGTGCATAAAGTTAAACATGCACATGTGTCTTTTCAGATCTGGGGCCTGTTACTGTAAATTCAAACTAGGCTTTGTCTACCAAATGGACTACTGGTATATAAACACTTGGGTGGGTTGATAAATTTTCTGCCTAAACTCTTTTGTCATAGAAAATTGGATTTTTGACTAAATATTTGTTTTTCATTAAATGTGCCACTTTCCATGGAAAACTTCAATTTTTAGTTTAAAAAAAAGCCCCAAAAACAAAATATTTTGATTTGGGTAAACTACTGTGGTGCCTCATGGGACCTGTAGTTCGTAGAATGTTCACTCTCTCTTCTATAAGTGGAGCTCCCTAGCCACACTACATTTCCAATAACCCATTACGGCCAGGGATTCTCATGACGAGGGTAGACCATGATGCGTAAGGCGAGATGTAGTCTGAGTGAGGAACCTGGTCCATAGGGGAGAATGGGAGCATGAGGCACTTCAGCAGTATATCTGAATCAATTGTTTGTCGTTTTCAGCTGTAATTTTTCAGAATTTGAATTTGTAACCAACAATTGAAATTTTCCATGAAAAAAAATCAACATTTTCTGACCAAGTCTAATAAACACATTTCACTTTATTTTTAAAGTCATTGCCAGATCTGACTAAGAGTTCTGTGTAGTTTGAAATCTTGTGTCTCTCACCAACAGAAGTTGGTCCAATCAAAGATATTACTTCACCCATCGTATCTCTCTAAGTCATTCTAACTCAGAGACAGACAATTTCACCACTGGCATAAATGAGTACAGCTCCTTTGACTTTGATATTGAATTTGACTCATTCAGCCGAAACAGGGAATGCAAGCCAATTCTGTAAGTTCATTAATTTTAGCATTCCTATAAATTATGTAAAAAATGTATTATTTTAATTTATATTGGGGAAAAAATTAAAGTCAGATCCTCAAACCTGGCTATAGCTTCTTTGCTATTTTCCCTGGCAGTTCCAGGGGAATGGGAAATGTGGCTGAAACCCTGTTCCTCTCCATTTTCCTGAGACACATAAAGGGAGAACCTGAAGCAGCTGAGGACCTAGCCCTATTACTAGACTGAGACATTTTGTTGCCAGGTTTCAGCCTGGAGCATATATGGAGATCCATCAACTGGGGCTCAAAATAAAAGTACAAAGACTACCAATATTCATGAGTCCTTCTGTATTCTTAATCATTATATTGCCATGTAATAATGATGAAAGCATTGCTAAGTAAATGTCACACACTGAAACAGATGATATTTTAAGCTTCAAACACCTGGTGATCCTGTTTTCCCAGCTGTATGTTAGATACAGTAATTGTTTAATCTAACGAAGAAAACAAAGGGAGCACCAAAATCTAAGGGGATCTCTACTACTATCATGTATTTAAAATATTTTGATCAAGTATTTTTACTTATACACTCTGCTGCAAAGCCTTTTATGCAGTTTGCTTAGATAGTCCTTCCAGATCTAAGATGTACAATAAATTATTATAAATTACCAGTATGTCTTTTTCTCTGGGAAGTATCTGCTCTGAGTAAATATTAGAATGAAATGTCTATTACAGTAACTTCCTCCCTTACATGGAAAGTTATCTGAGGTGTAGATGTAAAAGGAAACTAGCTATCAAATGTGTTTTAGCAGGAATGAGAAAACACATTTACACCTACCAAAGAGTAAGTGGGTAATTTACAGACAATTATTTAGGAAGGAGACAGCTGGGAAAGGACTGAAGAGCAGAAAAAAGTTGCAAGTTGACGTTATATTACACTTCATTATCATGAAGTTCTCAAATAATAAGTTATATAGTTTCGTTTTTAAAATTAGATCCTTTTAGAAGGTTTCTGAAATGCTCACTTTATGTACGCATGCACACACCCAAATTTAAACTTAAAGTTATAGGCCAGAGTCAATGACTAAGGCTTGGTCTACATTTAAAACATGACCATGGCACAGGTGCACTGCTGTAGCACTTCAGTGTAGACACTTACTACAGCAGTGGGAGAGGCTCGCCTGCTGCTGTAAATAATCTATCTCTCTGAGAGGCGGTAAATAGGTCAATGGAAGAATTCTGCCGCTGACCTATCACAGTCTACACTGGAGATTAGATTGGTTTAGCTACATCTCTCCCCCTCAGACACATAACTATTCAGATGTAACTTTTCAGTGCAGACCAGCCCTAAGGTCACAAATATGTACACAAATATTGTGTTTTATAGTATATTATACACAGACAGTATTTATAAATATGAAAGATTCTTGATTATTATAAACACATATAACAATGAGAGATTAAAATGTGTAAACTACTAGGCTGGACTTTTTCCCATGTTAAATACAGCTAAAGCATGATATGATTGTTGTGTAAATAGTATGTAGTTCCAACTGCCTCCACTTCTGCATCACACAGCATCACACTCGATATAGCAGCGTTTAATTACAAAGACAAATACAAGTCATTTCTCATTTTCAATCTTTCACTGCAGAAAAAATATTCAGAAACAAACAGACAGCCAACATTAAAAATCAGAATTAGCTCTAATGGAACTGTCTACCATTGTAGAAGCCTATTAGGAGGAACTCTGACAAAGTAAGGTAGCTATTCAAAAGCTTAAAAAAAAAAAACTTTCACTGCATAGTCTTAGTTTAACTACTATGAATTTCAGTAGAATACCACCCACTTTTAATGAATCACACCCATGTAAGATTAATAAAATCTAGTCGGACACTGTCTGAAGTTTTAAAGAATAAGAACAAAATCCTTCCTGAATAAGTACTACATTGACCCATAGATTTCTCTCTCTCTCTCAACATCTCCTTTTTAAATTATAGCTACACCAGTTTTGCAGATGAGCAAAGTAATGGGCTCTTATTAACATTTAAGGCTCAATCCTGCTCCCATTGGAGAAGAACTGGGTCCATGAACTATAATAAAGGCAATCATTGGTGCCATCCAAAAACTATTTTTCTTTTATAGCAACCATTTTCTTCTTAAAATAGAACTAGAGTTCCTTTCACGTGAGAACATTTTCCGTAGACAGTGACTGCATCTTATAGTAAATTTGCCACCTAGATACCATGATGGGGTATGAGGACAAACCAGGGAATTATAAACCAGTCAGCTTAACATGGGTACCCAGAAAATTAATTTGTAAGACACAAGAAGTAATTCTTTCACTGTACGGAGCACTGATAAGTCTTCAGCTGGAGTACTGTGTCCATTTCTGGGCATCACACTTCAGGTGGACAAAGATGTGGACAAATTGGAGAAAATCCAGAGAAGAGCAAAAAAAAAAAATGATTAATGACCTACAAGGAAAGATTGAGAAAAAAATTGGGTTTGTTTAGTCTAGAGAGGGGAAAACTGAGGGTGGACAAGATAAGTCTTCAAGTACATAAAGAGATAGTTATAAAGAAAATAAAAATATAAAAATGACCATACTCGGTCAGACCAATAGTCCATCTAGCCCAGTATCCTGTCTTCCGACAGTGACCAATGTCAGGCAATGATCAGTACAGGGAATCATCGAGTGATCCATCCCTTGTTCTCCACTTCCAGGTTCTGGCAATCAGGGGCTAGGGACATCTAGAGCATGGGGTTGCATCTCTGACCATCTTGGCTAATAGCCATTGATGGGCCTATTGTTCATTAACTTATTCAATTGTTTTTTGTACCCTGGTAGAGTTTTATCCTTCACAACATCCCATGGCAACAAGTTCCACAAGTTGATTGTGAATTGTGTGAAGAAGTACTTCTTTCTGTTTATTTTAAACCTTCTGCCTATTAATTTAATTGGGTAACCTCTTGTGTTATGGGAAAGAGTAAATGACACTTCCTTATTCACTTTCTCCACACTATTCACAATTTCATAGATCTCTATCATATCCCCTCTTAGTCATCTCTTTTCCAAGCTGAAAAGGCCTAGTCTTTTTAAGAGAAGGGGATTAATTGTTCTCCTTCACCTCTGAGGACAGGACAAGAAGTAATGGACTTACATTGCAGCAAGGGAGAGTTAGTAAGTATTTTCTAATATCTAAGCTAACTGTAAGAGTAGATGAACACTGGAACAAATTACCTAGGGAGGTTGTGGAATCTCAGTCACTGGTGGTTTTGTCTAATCTATTCTTAAAACACCTATCAGGGATGGTCTAGATAATACTTAGTCCTGCCTCATTGCAGGTGACTGGACTTGATGACCTATCAAAATCACTTCCAGTCCTACATTGCTATGATTCTATGGTGTTTGGCATACTAAATATAATGAACGTATATAGAGATATAGGCCAAGATTCAGCAAAGCACTCAAGTGTGCATTTAAACATGAACCTAAGCTTGTCTCTTTCACCAACAGAAGTTGGTCTAGTAAAAGATATTATCTGACCCACCTTGTCTCTATCACTTTAATTCATGTGAGCTGAAACTAGTAAGTTTTGAAGAGGCCCATTCAAAAAGTCTCCATCCTTTATACTTGTAATGCATTAATCAATGGTCATAGGTTTCCTAATAAACAGATGAAAATCTAATTTCAGTATAATTCTTCCAAGAGAAGCAGTACTGCACTTCATAGAAGCAAAATACTTTGAAACATGTTATATGTTTGGAAAAAACAACTCCTTTATTTCCACATATAAATTATATATAGTCAATCTTCTAGAATATTTCTCAGACTCAGTCTGAGATATATAGCACATTTGTTTGATGATAGAGAACGTTATCCAATTTATATGGATGATCTATCATCATTATCATCTATGATTTAATCTCACATCTTGCCAGGAGCTCTGCACATATTTTGGGGGCCACCTGTATAAAGCTCCAGGCAGAATTGGGGCCTTATATTGCAATAACATGCTAAATCTTTCTAAACACAGAGGTAGACATACCCCCTGCCTCAAAGACCAGATGATCTAAAAAAACATGTACTGTATGCTAGCATGTGGCACACACAATTCACATTCTGTCTTTGCAGCAAGGGTTCCTTGTTTTGATCTTTTATACAACATGTGGAATTCCTAACACTACAGAAGATATTGCAATGATTAAGTAACATTAAAATAAGCTGTTAGCCACTTTCCATCAAACAGAGTGGATGCAAGGATCTGACATAAAATTTATTGTGACAAAGGCATTATGCCAAAAGCAACGCATGTTCACTGTCCCAGTGTCAAGTTGGACACATATTTTACAAGAATTCTGTCCAGTTTCCTGGCACTTGAAAAATAGTGAAAAAGTTCAATGTGTCTTTTGTGTCACCCAGTAATATTTTATGATTGGTGATGTTTAGTTCGGATTAGATAATCACTGAAAAGTTCAGATGCTTGCGTAAAGTTTGCTTAAATCTCATGCTCTTTAAGAGTTCTTTTTACCTTTCTCTCTTCCCATCATTTGTCTCCTCTCTTCACTACCTTCTTTCCCCAACACTCTTTGCCAAACTCCATCTTTTCTTTTCCTTACCCCAAACACTTCTGCCTGAATCCAATAGGTCTCTTGACCTTATTTTCTCCTTCCAGTCCATAACAGGGCTTTCTGTTTCTCCATTATTTTCTTCATGAACTGAAAGAGCCTCTCTTACTTTTGGCAAGACTGAATCAGAGTGTCAAGGACAGATCCTCTCCTGCTGGAAGTGGTCATTTTCCCCACTGACTTTACACCAGCTGAGGAGCTGTCCCCTCGGGTATGACCAATTGCTCTAGTGAAATCCCACAAAGCTTCCTGAAAGTCAGAATACATTGCCTCTTCCCTACATCCAGGGAAGCCCACCACTAGATGTGCTGAGACACAAAGCAAGGTTTAAATGATATTAGGTCTAGGAGGCCTGCTGGGAATCAGTGAGTACTTCTCTATATTTTTTCCCCCAAAAAACTTTGGGAACTAGGGGAAAGCATTAATTTCAGATCTCAGCTGATGAACAGGCTATTTCAGATATATCTATATATAATCTGAGGAAATATATATATTTCCTCAACTGATTTGATCATCCCAAGAAACAATACATATCTGGCATCGCACAAGCACACAGAAGTTGTAAAGTTAATTCCTACCATAGAATGTAGTATTCACACTAGAGACAGGAGGAGAGAGTTAAAAAAAAAAAAAAAAAGTGGAATATGTGTCTGAAAGAGATATTGTGTATTCTAGGCTAGCTACAGCAAGAAAATGGAACAATGATTTACGCTCTCCTATGTTACTATATTGTGCTCAACTGAAACGGATGTGATAGGCTATCTTATATCCCCTTGTGTTGTTTAATTGTAATTCCTATTTTGATAGCACTTTACAGCTATTAAAGCATCAGAAATTGTCATTTTTAAAATAATAAATATTGGGAGGTTAAGTAGTATTGTAAGCAGTTAATCCATGCGTTTTGCGTGTGTGTGTGTGTGAGTGAGAGAGAACTGTTTCCATTTTCCCCTGCTCTGCAAAACCTCACATAGAGGCCCTTACTTCGCATCCATGCAATGCTTCACTGAAATTACTGGGGGTCCAACCGTACAGATTTAGTGCCATAATGGATACAATAATTTCAATATTTCTAGCCACACTAACATACAGTTTTTCAGGGCTTTTAGGCACGTAAATTAGATTAATTTAGAACTGCTCTACCCACATGTAAGGGAGGCTGAATGTCAGTGGGGAGGGAGTCTAGCTTACACTATTTTATGCATCACTTCTGAATTTGGTCCAACCTGTCTCGTCCAAATTATGTTAACAAGAAAAGAGCAGGAGTTTCTCTTATAGTCTGCAATCTTTCTTGGTTTGCAGGTGAGCAGGGAGTGAGATAATACTTTAGCTCTATAGGAGCACTGACTACTGTATAATTAATCCTCTCGATAGATGTGAAGCCAGAGAAGAGTTGTGTTTCAGTATGGATCTCTTATATCAACTTTTCAGAGGAGCAAGGTAGTCAGAAGTTAATAGCTTTTGTTTGCTTTTTAGTTTATATGACGGAAATAATTATCATCATCCAGAGCACATTAGAGAAGGATAATAAACTGGCGGCAGGTAAGAAGAAAATTAGAAAAAGGTTAATCTGAGAAAACTTTGAGATGTGAGTTTTGAGATATCTAGAGTGATGAACTTAAAAAATCAAAAACAATTAGAAAAATAAGCTTGAGATAGAACTAAAAGACACTTGAGAGAGAGCTGCTAAAAACAAATATGGTCAGAGCAATCTGGCAGTAGTGTCAAGTGTCTGAACGAAGCCTGGTCTACACAACAGTTAGTTTGATGTAAGGCAGCTTACATCAAGCTAGTTGTTTATGTGTCTACACTCACACTGGTCTCCCACTGCTGAGAGTGCCCTGTTAGGCGGACATATTAACACCACCTCCCCAACCGGGGTAAAACCATGGTTGATGTACTTGGATTGATGCGGTGCGAGTGCAGATACTGCGTTCCTTATGTCGACCCTAACCGTCCACCTCAGTTCAGTAACCCCATTGCTGCAAAACCATCCATTATGACCTGCACGTTGCCCAAAGTCACAGTCATGGGAGAAGTTTGGGGGAACAAGAGGGCTTTGCCCCCAAAACAGGGCTGGCCTTATGGGTGGGTGACCACCCAGGGCACCGTGGTCAGGGGGAACCCATGGTGAGGCTCGGTGCATTTAACTTAATACACGAGGAAGGGCCCCTGCCAGCAGACCCCGGACTTCCTCCTTGTCACCTCCCAGCAGCTTCAGATACTAGCTGTTTGGCGGTACCAGTGGCACCTGTGCTGCCATGTCTCTGTGTGTGGTGTGGCAGGGAAGCAGGTGACCAGCATGCGGCATCCCCTTGTACCAGGAACACAGTGGGGGCAGCAGCAGCTCCAGTAGGAAGGTAGCCGCATCAGCACCTGGAGGCACCAGAAAAGCAGCGGCATCAAGTCCGGCTGCAGCAGCCAGTGCCAGAGTGGCTACAGCTCCCACACTCAGGTCACCACAGCAGAAGGTGGGGCCCCACATTAAGCTGGTCCAGCAGCAGCACCCAGGTAATGTGCAGCCCAGCGCAGTCACAGGAGCACCCGTCACTCCAGGCAGGGGAGAGAGCCAGCAAGCCAGGGGAACTGGCTTCGCCGGTGCTTGATGTCGTATGTGCGCGTGCGTGCTCGCTCGCTCGGGCACACAGACACACATTGCTGGATCAGCCCCTCTCATACTCTTCACATTTCTCGCACCCTCACAAACAGGGATAGGGACAGACTCAAACATAGGTACATGGGTGTAGAGAGACATGCACAGATCCACTCACTCAGCCTGTCTTGGCATGAAAAACGACACCCACATAAAACAGGAACAGAGACTGAGCCCTCAGGAGACCCAGAGAAACACTGGGGCAGGCACCCTGCCCTACATGCCAGCAGTAACTGCATGGCGGGCCCAGCATTGCATGCCTCGGGCAAGCATAGAATTTTCTCCCCATAAGCAACCCCAGTGGCCTGGCTGGAGCTCCCCCTCCTCCCCCCCAAAATATAGCAGTCCATCTAAACCTACGGTCACAGTCCTGTGTAGCAGAAGGCCATTAATCACTTGCACCACAACAGCCCCCACAGTGGATTTCCTGACTTCAAATTGATTCCGGTTTGACTGATGGCAATCTGGCATTGCAAGTTTCCATAGTGTGATCACCACTCGCTTCACCACTATCAGCGTAGTATTCATTTTGGTGTCTTTGCAATGGAGGTCTGGGGTGAGCTCAACTCACAGCTCCAGGAATGCATCCAATAGTTCTGTAGCTACTGCTTGTCATCCCAAACCTGCATTACAACGGTCAGTGCTTGTTTCTCGGGCCAAGAAGCAGCGCTCCACCATCTGCAGCTGCTCTGTGAATGTCAGCAAGAACCAATTCAATGGTAAGTCCCACAGCAATCTGCCCTCCAAGAAATCATCACATTCCCCACTCGTGTTTCTTCTTTGGCTCTGCAAATGTTCCAAGATTGTACACTCCATGCTTTCATCGCTCATGACAACGGTGCAGAGCCATACAGCTCCATGCTTCTGTTAGAGATAGCTTGACAGTGAGGTGGGTCACATGGGTTCGTAGTATTTAAAATAAAAGTGCAGAAATTATGGAATACAAATAACATTATGGGATGGAAACAGTTGCAGACTGGGAAGCTGACTCCATGCTCCCAGTAAGCCCTGCGTGACTTGTTTTGGCCCCATCATGCATTGCCAAAACTTGCCAAATGACAGCAGCAAGATGCACAATGGGAATTGCACCCACCCATGGTGAAACCTGTTCTGCATTGATACAAACACTCCTGGCACATATGTGTACCACCGACATAAGGAGCCAAATATGCATGCACACAAGTGATGTACTAACTGCGGCAGCTGTCTGCCAATTTAACTTGAGTCGACATAACTTTGTACTATAGATATGGCCTGAGTGACGTTCAGGCTGTGTGTTAGGGAAGGATTCTATCCTTATGCTAAAATGAAAAGAAACGGGCAAGATAATCATTTCAGATGATGAACACCAGTTTATTGCAGAAGTCTTAGCCCAGCGGGGAATCCAATATATTTTTCCCCTCCACACACATGCTGTGCATGTGAATATGATCATAGACTAACCAATCTCTAAAATGGTCAGACTTACTACTGACAATTGCTAAATGATGGATTTCAAAAAACAGGAATTTAACTGTAGGAGTAGCTAATTGTAATAATAATAATTTAACCTAAGCACAATTGTACTTTAAGGTTATTTAGCTGAGAATGAAATTAAAGACACTGCATCACCAAAATGAGAACACATTAAAAAACATTCTAATTGTTATCTACTTAGCACCAACTGTTCATAGCAGATGGAAGTGAGGTTTTTAAAATAGAATTTTTGAAATGTGTGTAAGGGAAAAACCTTAAAAGTTTCTAAGTTTCTAAGTGTTCTAGGTTTTAGCAAAAAATTTCACAAATGAAAAACAAGCAGTTTTTATTCACAGCATGATAGTTGGAATGGAATCATAACAATGACAAATAACTTTACATCTTGTCAAAGGACATGAGGATGAAGAGAAACAACAGAACCAACAAAATATACATGCAGCGCTTGGCTAGAGAGATCTTCCAAGATCAGGGGTGAAAGTAACTTACAGGACTTACCGGTACTGCCGGAGTCCTAAGGGGGCGTGGCTCATCCGGAAGAGGCATGGTCTCAACTGGAATTGGCTGGGCCTCTCAAGATTTGAAGGCCCTGGGGCACCGGCTGTGGCTGGGAGCCCCAGGGCCTTTAAAATCAACCTGGGGCTCCCAGCTGCAGAGGTGGCTGGGAGCCCCTGGGGCTATGGGGCAAATTAAAGGGCCCGGGGCTCCGGCCAGCGCAGAACTCCGGGCCCTTTAAATCTGGCAGCCGGGCTCGGGCGTGGATTTAAAGGGCCCGGAGTTCCCGCCGCTGCGGGGAGCCCCGAGCCCTTTAAATCCCGGCCCCAGCCCAGCTGCCGGAGCTGCGGGCGGGATTTAAAGGGCTCTGGGCTCCCCACAGCAGCAGGGAGCTCCGAGCCCTTTAAATCCTGGCCCCAGTCTGGCCGCCGGAGCTGCAGGCAGGATTTAAAGGGCTCTGGGCTCCCCACAGCGGCAGATGATGCGGTCCGGCACGGTGTACTGGCTCTTGCTGGTACGCCGTACCGGACCGGACCGGCTTACTTTCGCCTCTGTCCAAGATTCTTATTCTCCCTCCTTGTTGGATTCTTTGAGCACTGAAGTGTAAAATATTATTTTACATGATTACTATAGATTCTTATCTTTGTCTCCCTCTGTTTTCACTTCTGGACTCTTCTCTCTCTCTCTCCCCCTTTCTTCTTTGTTTCCAAGAAAAAAATTTTTTTTCTACGTGGCAGCCCGTCTCTTTCTGGGTTTCATGACTGACATGAAACACATTTTCCAGGACACCTCTTTCCTTCAACCACTTTTCTGCTTCACTTTTCTTTCTCATCTAGATTTGCCAGTAATAGGACATAATATTGTTGCCCCTTTTTGACCTGAACAACTAGCCAACGTCTGGGACCCTGGGGATGTTCCATTTGGAAGTAGAAAGCAATAGAGTCTGGTATTTTATTTTTATCCTATCTTGCTTATTTACAAGGAATGTACAAAGTTCTGCTTCTCAGAATGCAGGAGGAACCAAGAACAAAAAGAACAGTTTCTTAGCTTACAGCCCCGAAGCCTCTTTAGCCAACAGACTGAAAGGATCTGTCTATAGCTTTTTCCAGAGTTGCACGTTTACAGACTGCTGCTTGGGCTCTCTTCCCACCTTTCCATCTCTCTCTCTCTCTTTCCAGCTTGCGCTCACCCACCTCTGCCATCTATCCACCTACCCATCTCTGGTCACTATACCCAGTGAAACCCTCCACCCAATGTGGCACTAGTTTCTGGGCAGACTCTGTTAAGCCTTGTTTTAGGTGTGACCACTTCAGCTTATGGTAAGTAACAGACTTCAGTGAAGGGAGCATTTACACATCCATTCTAATGAGGTTTAACTCAGCCCCTAAAGAGGTTTAATGCAGCTCATAAAAACAACCTCTACCTCAGCTTCACCCATCATCTCAATGAGGCCTAAAATTGTGACCCATCTCCAACAAAGAAATTTAAATTAAAAGGATACAAACTTAAATATTTACATATGTACGTGGTCTTTCTGTCAGGATTGTTTCACATCACCAACATAAAAAAAATTGTATTCCCATCCAAGTCTCTTTGGGGCTTTTCTCTTCCTGGATTTCCTTTCAATGTGTACTTGAGGGGTCTCTATTGTTTTTGTGAAATGTTAGTTGGTAGGTTAGTTCCTAGGAAATATTTGGGAGGGAGGGAATGCAAATGCCAACCTCTGGACCTGATCTTTCTAAGTTTCACCCTTCGAAAGGAGGGGACCTTTGGTCTATGAATTACGTATTGCCAGGATCAAACATTCCAAATGGCATGAAGGAGTATTGTGTTCTGAATTATGAACTTGTAACCACAGGAAAACTCCTGTATGGCGTTTGAAGGACTGCTCACAGGCCAGAGCCCTTATTGGAGTTGGGGTGATCTCTGGTAAGCTTATTAATATGCACATGGGTTCTTTCAATATGTTTTCTCTTGCTTTTACCTTGAGAACAAATATGCTTGCTTAGAAGGAGCTGTGTGGTAACTTAACTGTGGCAATTACACTGTTTACTGTCACAGAGGAGAAAAGTTAAGCAGGCCTGCTTAGACAGTTTGACTTTAAGGAATTCACAGTGTAGGCAGGGAGCTTGCAACCTAGAAATACCTTGGTCAAGAGGAAGATGTTTTTCTACCCAAGAAAGGTGAGGGCAAGGGGCCAGAAACCCAAGAGTAGGTGGACCACACTGGGAAAATGCAGGTGTAATTGCCCTGAACTGTCATACCCTGACTCATTCAGTGCACAGAATGGACCCGCTTTGCAGATAAGTCAGGGCTGTGTAGTGAAGGAGATTGTTGCCTGTAGTGATGAAGAAGTTGGAAGGCATGTAGTGAATGAGGCAGAGGATTTCAGGAAGAGAAAGGATGGTATCAAAGTTAAGATAAGTGAATGCTTCTATGGCAGGGGTCCCAATGGGGGCCAGCTATGATCACTCAATTAGGGTGAACTGCAAAGAATGGGGCAGATAATCTCCATAAAGCTGGTGGATATTCCACTACTTAGATTTACCAAGCCAGCATAAAACAGCTTCTTTATTATCTTACTGGTTACTCAGAAGTCCAAGCACAGTTCCCTTAAAGTGATCCAGCTTCAGGTCTCCATCCAGGTACCCACGTCAAATATGATGATATCTGTAAATCTTATTTCATCATATAAAAGAAAAGGTTTTACCAATTCCAAAGGATCGGACACATTACCTCCCAGGTTAATGAATGTTTTAGATCTTGCCCAAATACACAGTAAAGCCAATTCTTATTAACTAAACTAAAATTTATTAAAAAACAAGAGAGAGAGAGAGTATGGTTAAAAGATCAATATGCATACAGACATGAGTTCAATTAATTGAGGTTCAGATTCATAGCAGAGATGGTGAGCTTTGTAGTTGCAAAGAGTTCTTTCAGAAATAGTTCATAGGTTATAGCCCAATGTCCAAATATCATATTCAGGGTGGACCAGCATAACTGGGACCTCAGTCTTGCGACTCAAACTTCCCCAGATGAAGCGTAAGCAGATCTGAGATGACAGAATCAGAACCCAAGGATCTTTTATACAATTTCATGTCTTTTGACAAGTTGGGAGTTCAAAAGGTAATTAGCATGACTTTGTATGAGGTCCATCACTGGTACTTAGCAACAGAATTAACATAAGGCAATTTGCTTGTTCCTCCACCATTCACAGATTATTTGCTATACATTTCAAAGAGAGATGAATACAGAGATATCCCATATTTACAATTCATTTAAATGATAGGATGTTCTTTTGACCTCTGAATTATCAGAATACAGCATAGACAGGGACTGTTGATTACATTGTTGACCCTACTCATACATATGTAAATACACAAAAACACAAACATTATCTCCCCACATGTCTTTTGAGGGTTATTTATTTTGCAGGATGTTTAACCCTTTCTAGCCATGCATCACTTTCCTAGACAATTGGATTCTAGGACTGCCGATGCCACAGAGTTCCTATGTGATGCTAGGCAAGTAATGAAAACCACAACTTTTCACAGGTGATCACTAATAGTGTGTTCTTTATTTTCTGGGAGTCTGATTTGAGACCTTAGGGTCTTCTGATCTGTGGAAGTGCTGACCACTGTCAGCTACAACTGAAGTCAATGGGAGCTGTGCTTTGAACATATAAAGTATTCAGAAAAATCAAGTCCTAGTCATCTCAAATAAGGCGGCCCCCCAAAATCACTTTTGACCTTAATCTCTGAGACTCAAGTTCCCCATCTGTAAAACAGGGATTTTGTGAAAATAAATTTACCAACATTTATGAAACACTCAGCTACCATGGTTATGAGTGGCATAGAAAAGAATATGAGAAAATTAATAATTCTGTCTTCAGTGGAGGGTTAGAATAGTGTACAGTCAATAAGGCCTGGGGCCACACATTGAAGAAAGAGAAGAAAACAAAAATATTCAATAGCTGCTCATTAAGTGAGCACCATCCTTCCTGTGCACCGAACATAGAAAAAAAAATAGTATGTGATCATGTAATTAAAGGTTTCAGAGTAGCAGCCGTGTTAGTCTGTATCCGCAAGAAGAACAGGAGTACTTGTGGCACCTTAGAGACTAACAAATTTATAAATTTGTTAGTCTCTAAGGTGCCACAAGTACTCCTGTTCTTCATGTAATTAAAGACTATCACAATGCATACATACAAGGAGGCCAAATTAAAGTTGCCCAGGTTGAATTTATGCCCAATTTTAAATCCATTTCAGAACTCTAATTTAACTATGCAGTCATGACCACAATATTCATTATCTACACAATATTTCCATTCACATAGTTAAAAGGACACTGAACATCTAAATCAGTCCCTGTGCACAGAGCTACAAGATCAGGGCACTCAGATGTCAGTAATCCAACTGCTGATATATAAAGGCAAAGGATTTTCTACAGGCTGAACTGAAGTGTCTACTTTTCATCTGTCCTGTGTGGTCAGGAATGGATTTTTTCTCCCTCTAGGCCAACGATCACCAACCGGTAGATTGTGATTGACTGGTCGATCGTGGAGCCTCTGACAGTCGATCTCAGTCTAGGGTTGCCACCCTTCTGCAGCCAAACTGGGAGACTGGCCACTAACAGTCCGGCAGTGCAGCGGGGATGAGGCAGGCTCCCTGCCTTTCCTCACCCCACACTGCTCCTGGAAGTGTCCGGCATGTCCATCAGCAGCTCCAGGGGTGGAGGGGCAGGGGGTCTCCTTGCAGGCACTACCCCTGCAGCTCCCATTGGTCAGGAATGGGGAACCAATAGGAGATGTGGGGATGGAGCCTGTGGACAGGGGGCAGCACACAGAGCCACCTGCCCCTACTCCCCCCAGGAGCCGCTGCTGGATCCTTCTGGGAGCAGTGTGCGCCCAGGGCAAGCAGGGATCCTGCCCGGGAGCCATGGGAGGTAAGCGGCGCCTGGCTGGAGCCTGCACCCCCAATCCCTCCCTCACCCCAACCCCTGCTCCAGCCCTGAGTCCCCCCACACCCAAACTCTCTCCCAGAGCCCATACCCCACACCCCCTCCTGCAACCCTATCCCAGCCCCCTCCTGCACCCCCCATCCCCTCCCGCACCCCCAACCTCCTCCTAGAGCCCGCATCCTTCACCCCCACCCACTGCCTGAGTCCTGAGCCCTATCCTGGAGCTAGCATGCCAGACTCCCTCCTGTACCCCACCCCCTGCCCCAGGCTCAGCCCAGAGCCCTTCCACACACCATACCCCTCGGGCCCAGCCCAGAGCCTGCCTTCCCCCACCCCCCACCCCCGGCCGAGCCCAGTGAAAGTGAGTGTGGGGCAGAGCGAGTGAGGAGGAACGAAGGAGGGATGGAGTGAGTGGGGCAGAGCCTCAGAGAAGGGGCGGGGAGGGGCATGGCCTTGTGGAAGGGGCGGGGTAAGGGTGTTTGGGTTTGTGTGATTACTGTTATTTCTACATTTCTTCGAGGTAGATCCTGGGTTGCATTTAAATTCAAAAAGTGATCTTGTGCTTAAAAAGGTTGGAGACCACTGCTCTAGGCTTTCTTCTGTCTCTTCTCCTCTTCCCCAGCCCTGCACTCCCACAAGTCAATATCAGTTTCTGACTTTCCTCACTGTTTCCACCAAATATTGCTGTCTTTCTACTCCGATCTCACATTCATACTTTACTGTAGGCTGTGTTCCTCTGCTCTGGGCACGATAAGTAGAACTGTGTGGGAACAAATTTCTTTTTCATGGAAATTCTGTGATTTCAAAAAATTGGTTTTTAATCAGAACAAAAACAAAATTCTAAATTTCCAGTGAAACAAAATTAAAAAAAATTCATATCAATGATTTCATTCCAATTTTGACAATTTTATAATATAAAATGATAAAACAAAAGTTGTTTTGAAATTAATTTTTTTTTTCAAAATGAAAGGTCATGAAAACCTGCACACTCATAGAAAGGTTTCAGAGTAGCAGCCGTGTTAGTCCGTATCCGCAAAAAGAACAGGAGTACTTGTGGCACCTTAGAGACTAACAAATTTTGAAGTTGATGGATTTCCACTCCAAGGTGCCACAAATACTCCTGTTCTTTTTACTCATAGAAAGGTTTGATTTGCATAAACATTTTCTGACACACACACACACACACACACACACACACACACACACACACACACA
>NW_020664404.1:17264392-17272455 GCF_002925995.2 Terrapene triunguis | reverse complement strand
ACACACACACACACACACACACACACACACACACACACACACACACAAAGAAAAAGAAAAAAAGAACTTTAGAAAAATTTCAACCAGCTATAAAAAGTAGGTAACTCCTGCTTTCAGGGTCACTATTGCAGTATAACTACTTCTTCCTTGCAATATCCTAGTTTTCTGCATTGTGACAAATGAACTCACACACCATTTCTGCAGCAGTGAACACCCTGGCACTACCTTTTTATGACCATTGTAGGTTCTGACAGAGGCTCTCAGGTATAAAAGAGGAAACCTACACAACAGAAAGATCCAAGTGGAACCTTGGCTTTCATGAGTGTGTGACAAGCTGAAAATAATCATGATCTTTCAAAAGCTTATTTGAGAAATTCAAATAAAAAAAGTGCAGGATTATTTTTTTTTTTTTTGGCACTCTCTACTTTGGAAGATAGGTAACTGAATTTTTACTTGATTGACATGAATTGATTTCATTGTGAATCAGCCTCCTAAAGATGCTATGTAATGGTATCAGCTTGTTTCCTCTGTCCCTGCTAACCTCATTACCTTAGATACTTCAGACAAGATATGTGCATTCCTTTCTGAGGCATACAAGTCAAAAAGGAGTGTGTGTGTGTGTGTGTGTGTGTGTGTGTGTGTGTGTGTGTGTGTTTCCACTTGCAATAGTCTGAAGGCAGCAGCATCTGCGCAGTGTTTACTGAGTTTAAGTAAATAACCTTTTAAGCCTGTGACAGGCACCATATAACAACATGTTAAATTACAGCAACTGTAATACAATGGTTTCTATGGTCAAGGAATTTTCATTACTCTACCTAAACCCACTAAGAGGTTAGACTATGGGAAGATTACAGCATGGTTTTACATTTATACTTCTTGCTCAAAACTATTATTGATCCTCCTTATCTAATTACATATTTCCCATTGCTAACGGAGGCACACACCTATATGTTTATAACTGCATGTGTATCTATATCTACCTGCCAATGTATTAAATTTTTCATTCATATCACACACACACACACACACACACACACACACACACAATGTGAAATCATTGCTGAAAAACTTCAGTTTAAAAATATAATAAACCAGAATTCCCATGAAGTAATCACTACAGTGTTACACTGTAGTTTGTCACTGCCAGCATAATTAGCTGAAAAGAATATGCTGCAGATATTCAGGATTGCTTTCAGCTGATACATAATGAAGACTGCAGGTTGAACATACAAAATGGTACCATTAAGTGTTCCATCTCTCTTTCTTCATCTGCTCTTTTTAATTAATTATGGTACCACTGCAAAAGTTACGAGTCTCTGGTACAGTAATTTTATCAAGTTCATATACATTGTTAAAGCACATCCAGTAACATGTGCAGGAGGTATCTAGTTCCCCATGCTGTCACTCCCTTTTCTTAGTGGAGATTAAGGGAATATCCATTTCAGCTGCTACTGAATATCCTAATATGGGCCCCAATTTATGATCTAGGACCAGATTTTCCAGTCCGTCAGGCTTCCCTGCCAATGAAATCTGGCCCTAAAACTGCTTCAATCATCTTATTGGGGGAAAACTCCAGTACAAGGGTAAGCTTCTGGTTTTGTCGATCTCTCAGAGGCCTATACTTGACTCTCTCCCCCCCCACCTGCTCTAATACAGCATAGGAGAACTGACCCCATACAGAACAGATCTGAGGAGCTTTAAGCCACCTTTGCACGTGCACACACACACACGTACCTCTGGTCTCTGCAGATCAGCTGCACCCGGGAATGTGGTCTATGCTCTCCACTTTCAACAGAGAAGACAGCGTCATTTGTCACTGGACACTGACTGCATAATAACATAAGGAAATGAACAACTTTCTCTTATATACTTGCAGGCATGCAAGTGTATGGTAGAGCTAAGTCTAAATTCAAACTTCCTTTTTAACTCCTATCCCTTTCCAGTTACACATATAACCTTATTTTAACAAAATGTCTTTGGGAATCAGGCTTACAACCAGTCCAAAGATGATTTTTAAGTTTGAACAAAACTGGTTCAGTCATTTTTGCATTGTGTGTACATTTAAAACCCACACCTCAAGCAACCTTCTTACCAACTGTATTCCAGCCAGAATTGTTATGCAGAAATAGCTTGCATAACTGTAGTGACTTTGTTTTAACTTATTTTGTTTTCTACATCATATAGGAATAAGACCAGTTTTAAGAAAACCGATTAAATATATTGACATGTATACTCTTTGCAAGAAAAAAACTTTAGGCATATTCAGAAGAAACTCCTAGTAGAATTTTCAACCATTCTAATTATTGGAAGCAACCAAGGTTTGGGACAACCTGCCAATCTCATTGAGATTTATAAAATAAGCCAAGTGTGAAGAAAATCTGTTGGAAAGATCTCAACTTTGACAATATATTTTCTGCAAGCCCTTGAGTAGTACATACAAGTATGTAAGTTTGTTGTACTCTATAGTGAGAGAGCAAGCAGTAGCTACAGTAAATATAAGCAAGGCTAAGAATTAGACATAGTCTTCTGCAGTGAGTGGTGGCAAGTGTGAAGTTCCTTGTATCTGTTTTATTACTCAAAAGAGTGTAGGATAAGAAGTTCGTGGGCAGTGAAAGAAGCCTGAGCCTAAACATGATCATCATTCAAATGAAGCAATTAGCTACACATTTCTTACTCCTGTCTAGAAGCAGGGATAAAACTGACCTTGACAGCCATACAACAGCCCTTTCATTAATACTGACCTAAGTTCTCATGCATTCTCTGGAGCAACTCTTTACATTTTACCTTGCCTTACATATTACATCTACAGTGCATAGGTTCAAGTTTACAGTGTGTCAAAGGAATCTCAGTTATCTCTACGAAAGGTGTGCAGCAGACATTCACGGGGGGAGCAGTGCCAACAACAAAGACTATGAATATGAAGGTTGAACTCCAGGGACCATCGGCTAGACTACTACTCTTTGTGGTGAAGCATGTTACTTTCATTCCTCCTGAGTCAGTTGTGGGATAAGATAAGATCCAGCTGAATTGCCAAAAATCTACCTGATGGCACAAGGTGAGACAGATCCAACTATTGGACTGCAGAATACACTTTTTTCTAAGGTGAACTGGTTAATTTGAAAGTCTATAAACTAATTATTAAGCTGGGCAACCATACTGACCTGCTGCTTCACATGTGCTTAATTCCTAATGAAGTACAGTACTGAATCCTCTTCATAATATTTTATGTCAAGGAGGAACAACAAAACAAACAAACCTTGGAGTAGGATAGACTCAGACTTTAAGTTCAGAAGAGACCATTGTGATCATCTAGGTGTGACTTCCTGCACGTTGCAGGCCACAGAACTTCATCTACCTACTCTTGTAATAGAATCCTAACCTCTGGCTGAGTTACTGAAGTCCTCAAATCATGGTTTAAAGACTTCAAGTTACAGAAATTTTACCATACACACCGATTTAAACCTGCACATGACCCATGCTCCAGGCTGCAGAGGAAGGCAACACCTCCCCGCATCATCTCTGCCCATCTAACCCAAGGGAAAATTCCTTCCTGACCTCAAATATGGCAATTAGTTAGACCCTGAGCCTGTGGGCAAGGCCAATCAGATAGATACTTGGGACACTAGATGGGGAGAGATCTGAGTTTCTATAGAAGATTCTTTCCCATCTCTGGCCATTGGGGATTTTTGCTACTTGCAGTCACTGATGGGCCACATGCCATTTGTGAAAGTAGAATGAATTATATTGTAAAAATAGAATGGATTAAAGAAATGCTCTATGTACCTTTAAGCAGAAATAAGGAATGCTGAAATACAGGTGTCAGGAAAAGGAACATTAAGGCATAAACAATGAGTCCGCTTAAGCTAATGGCGGAACATCAGCTGGAGATCTGTAAAAGTTAGTAAGAAAATTGAATATGTATATGTCTAGCCTCAGGTAAACTTGTCAGTTCTACTTCCTTTGTCCTCTTGTTAAGTTCACGCCCTTTTAATCTGTATAAAATAAGGTAGTGTGGGTCTTGGATGGTGCTCACATTATCTGGGTGTTATTAGCAGAGCGCTGTGCTAATAAAACAGAGTGGTCTGACAAACTGAGTCCTGAGTCTAATTTTGTAGGCAATCCCCATCATACTATCCCCTCCATAAATGTATCAAGTTCAGTCTTGAAGCCAGTTCATTTCTTTGGCCTCCACTGTTCCCCTTGGAAGGCTGTTCCACAACTTCACTCCTCCGATGGTCAGAAACTTTGGCCTAATTTCGAGCCTAAACTTGCTGATGGCCAGTCTGTACTCATTTGTTCTTGTATCCACATTGGTGCTTAAGTTAAAGAACTCCTCTCCCTCCCTGGTATTTATCCTTCTGATGTATTTAAGAGTTTGACGCAGCTTATTAAAAGGCTTAAAACTCCTTGCTAGCCTCTATGGTGTTTGTTAATACACTTTGATCCCGATTTCCCAATACATTTGGATGGGAAGCAGTCACAGCCAACATTACACCAACCACTGAAGCAAAGCCAATTACCTTTGCTCCAGGGACACAAAGCAGAGCAGATAGCAGCCATACCCAATTTGAACAGGAAGCATTAGGAATCATTTTCAGATTGCAAATTTCATCAACAGTTGTGTGGATGAAGTTTCATGCTTTGACAGATTGGCACCCTTTCATGTCTTATCTTTGTACTCACATTGGCTATTCTATTGAGCTGCCAATAGAATGCAAAAGTGTGCTATATTGTACCTATCTGCACTATGACATGAAGCACAGAAAAATTTGCATTACACAGGAAGGCAGGGGGTTGTAAAGATAACCTTTGCTATTCAATCTAGTAAGATCACCAATTGCCATTTTTATTTTGGGTAATAGGAAAAAACCCACTTATGATAGCTTTATAAGCAAGAAAACACTGGTGTAACTAGTATTCTCCTTTGATCTGGACCACAGTCAGAAGAACTTACGGCCTATTATTTGACATAACTGGCATTTATTTCACATTACATGATTTTGAATGGTTTTTCACGTGTGTAGTGGTCACTGATGTTTACTCAAAGTAGGACCTTCAGATCATGGATGTACTATCCAGAAATTGTATGACATATTCATCTTTGTTATATGCCTGAAAATCTAGTGAATGACAATGAACATCAGTTTGCATTTCATGAGTCTGAAACTTTAAAATGTCAGGCTGGATCTTTCAACATATCCACTAGTGATGATAATTAAGAACAGGCACAGACAAACCTGCTCAGAAGTACAGGTGTGGGTAGAGTCTAAAACCAAAATGTTATTGCAGCAGGACAAGAGGTAACTGAGTTAAAAGAGCTAAGTAAGTAAGTTTCTGCTGCAGTCCTTACCAAGTCAAGACCAGTATCATTCCTAATGGACACACAGAATGGTCTGAATATGGCAAACAAGCTGATTTGCTTTCCAACTAGCTACAAGATCTTCTTTGGATAAATAAGTTGGAAGTTCAAGAATTGCAGTTGCAATTAGTTGGAAGTATATTTGTATCAGACTCAGATATTCTGGGTAGAGCTGGGTGAATTTTTTTGGACTAATAGTTCACCGAAAAACGCATTTTCTATTAACCCTAAATTATTTGTGAATTTAACCTAACTTTCATTGGGAGGTTGGGGGGGGAGGAGAGGGAAGAGAGAGAGGTGTTCAGGGCCAGCTTCAGAAATGTATGTGTCTGTGTATAAATACTTCAAATTTATTTGCATGGGGACTGAAACTAGAGAGTTGTTTCACTAGCCAGGTGAGTACCCTAACCACCAACCTAATCTGTTCTCAATCTCTCCCATTGAAGCTGTTCCTCTTTACATAAATATACAAATATTCATTGGGGGCAGAGACAGAGAGAGAATGACCTTCTAGCCCAGTGATTAAGGAACTCTCCTGGGAGTTAGGAGATATAAATTCAAATCTCTCTCTCTCTCTCTCTCTCTCTCTGAGGCCTTGACTACACTTGCAGATGTACAGCGCTGTGAGTTAAACCTGACTTCGTACAGCTGAGTAGGGAAAGCGCTGCAGTCTGTCCACACTGACAGCTGCCCAGCACACTGTTGTGGCCACATTTGCAGCAATTGCAGCGCTATTGGGAGCGGTGCATTATGGGCAGCTATCCCACAGAGCACCTTTTCCCATTCTGGCGCCGTGGGTTGTGGGAAGGGGGCGTGGGAAGGAGCATTCTGGATCCTGTCCCAACGGCCCGTGATGCATCGCTTCGCATCCCAGAAATCCCTTTGTTTCCATTCACCTTTGGCGCCATCTTTCAACGGTTTCTGTGCAGCGCGATCTGTGTGCAGGAAATGGAGCCCGAACTGCTGAGGCGTATGCTGACTTATGTCGCCAGCACGTCACGTTTGCTTGTCAAACTATTCCTTAAGATCCAAAGTGAGAGTGAGGAGTCCGACGATGCTATCGAGCCGCGTAACGTGTACGACACGAAATGATTAAAGGGCCGCTGGCGATCTCTGTATGGGAAGTTGGACTTAGCCGAAAACAGCATCCCCGCGGTTATATCCGCGTGCTGTGCCCTCCATAATATTTGTGAAGGGAAGGGTGAAAGCTTCACTCAGGCATGGACCTCCGAGGTTCAACACCTGGAGGCTGAATTTGCACAGCCAGAGAGCAGGGCTATTACAGGGGCCCAGCGCGGGGCTGCAAGGATTAGGGATGCCTTGAGGGAGCAATTTGAGGCTGAAAACCAGCAGTGATATCTGGTGCCCTGCACGGGAGTGAAGTGCAGTAGTTCCAATCTTTAGGAATCAGTGTTTGCTAAGCAGACAAGCACACTTGCAGTGCCTGTTTATTTCCTGTGCTAAGGAGTCTTTTATTTTATGCAATAATAAAGAATGTTTTCAAAGCCAAAGAATCCATTTATTGAAAAGAAACAAGGCGGTGGAGTGGGGAACGGTACAATCACAGATTCGCGTATGTCCTGTCTGGTGTACTGTGCAGTGAGTGCTGCACTTCAGGATAGCTATACTGCATGGTGATGGGGGTTGAGTGCAGAGGGTAAGGGTCGTGGTTTTCAGGGCTGGGTGGTGAAGATACTGGTGTTGGAGGCAGGGGGTGGCGTGAAGAACACGGAAGTTGGGGAAAGTGGGTTGGAGGTGACAGTGGGGCACAACGGAAAAAGTTTTGGGACAAGGGCTTTAGGAGGGGGGTGACGTTTGCGGTACTGCTCCTCTTTCTGCATGGCTACGAGCTCCTGGATAGCGTCTGCTTGGCGCTACAGGATGCTTATGAGCCGATCCGTACTTTGCTGCTTTCTCTCTCCCTCCAGTTCTGTTCTCTCTCATTCTCTTTACTAAATTGCCGCATCACTTCTTGCAGCATGTCTTCTTTGGTTTTTCGCGGTCTCTTCCTGAGTCTTTGCAGTCTCTGAGCAGGCGATAAGAGGGACGGCTGAGGTCTCAAGGTTGATGCTGCTGTATAGGCAAAATGCAACATTTAACAGAGGCAGCATTGTTTATACCAGACAGAGTAATGATTCCCCCCGCACTTAAGGAGTAGAAAACACACAGGGTCTACACAATTGCATAATTTTCCCGTCTGAAACAGAGCACACATCTCCCACGGGAGCCTCAAAATGGTGAGTAAGGGAGACTGATTGTTTCAGGGCTGCACTGTCCTCTGGGTTTCTGTGCCTTGGGGAGAGCCAACAGCTTCAGGGGGCACCTACACTGAACACTGTCCCAACATTTTCCACAGGAGTTCGTCCTGGACGATATCTCGCTGCTGAGGGTGACCTGGGAAGCAAGGGAGGGTCTTCTACTGCAATGCGGCTTCCACCCTGGCCCATATGCAGCTTGCCTGTGTGCAGCAATGGTCCCACCGCCCCTCGTAGCACAGTGGCGCAGACACGTTAGCCTGGCTGGGACAAGGACCACGGTGGCTCTCCCGATAAACCTGCGCAAGCGCATTGCACACGTTCTGGATGAGACATTCGAGGAGATTACCGAGGCCGATTACCGTGATGTGATAAACCACATCAATGCACTATTCTGCATCGAGGCATGCATGCGTAACCCTCCTCTTCCAAAGAGCCTGCACCGAAAA
>NW_020664404.1:17247628-17264292 GCF_002925995.2 Terrapene triunguis | reverse complement strand
GCTCTGAAGTGTCCATGGTGGTGCTCGGAGTGGAGGTGGGGTTAACCGCAAGTATCGCATCTAGCTCTTTGTAGAATTGGCAGGTCGCGGGGGGAGCACCCGAGCTGCCGTTTGCGTCGCGGGCCTTGCGGTACGCACTCCGCAGCTCCTTCACTTTAATCCTAAACTGCAGGGCGTCCCGGTCATGGCCCCTTCCCGAAGGTATCGTAATTCCTATGGCTGGAGCGCAGCTGGGACTGGACAGCTTCCCCCCCCAAACACTGATGAGGTCCAGCAACTCGCCATTGCTCCATGCTGGGGCTCGCTTGGCGCGTGGAGGTATGGTCACCTGGAAAGATTCGCTGATAGCACTCCACGCCACGCCGGGCTGAGCAAACAGGAAGGGGATTTTTAAAATTCCCGGGGAATGTAAAGGGTGGGTCACATGGTTGGTTACCTGAGGCCAGGGCAGTAGAGTTTGAACTGATGACCAGAGTGGCTAGAACAGGCATTGTGGGATACTGCCGAATAATTCTGGAGGCCATTCACAGTTCATTGGGTGGCCACACTGGCGCCGCAGCGGCAGCGCAATACTCACTATTCCTCTCGGGGAGGTGGAGTACATGCAACGCTGCAACCATGGAGATACAGCGCTGCAAATGCCTTGCCAGTGTGGACGGGGAGTGAGTTACAGCGCTGGGGGCGGCTTTACAGTGCTGTAACTCACAAGTGTAGCCAAGGCCTGAGATTCAGTGGAGGGATTTGAATCCACATCTGCTACCTCCCATCTTAGTGCCTTAATTACCAATCTTTGTCTCTTTGGCCTAATGAGTATTTATGCAAGATGGAACAGCTTCACCGGGAGAGACTGACAGTAACTTACTGCAGAATAGTTCAAAGAAGAATTATTTGGGGCACGTTCTGTAGCCTGTGTTATACAGGACGTTAGTCTAAATTATCCCAATGGTCTCTTCTGGCCTTTGAATTAATGAGTAGCCTATATCCTGGTGGTTAGGATGCTCACCTAAGAGGAGAAGATCTGGTTTCAAGCACCTGCTCCAGAGTGGGGATTCAAACCTGGTTCTCCAACATCCCAGGCATGTTCCCTAACCTTTAGGCTAGAGGTTATAAAAGGAAAAAATATACACGTTCATTTTCTGAAGCTTGCCCTGAGAGAACGTTTGACAAATGCAAAACATTTCTGGAACCAAACCAAACACTTCCCCCCAGAACGTTTGGTTTCCTGACTGAACTGAAAAAGCAATTATTCACCCAGCTTTAATTCTGGAGACATCTCCAATGACCATGGGCATATGATTCAATGGCATCTTCGTTCCCCATTTCCTTGAAAAGAGACCATAGCATAGAATGCAGTTCCAATTTTCCCCTAACACACACAGAAATGGAAAGGATCTCGTTTCCATACATTCACATAAATACCACATACACATAGTGTAAAGGGAGATCATTGTTATCTCTAAAAAAAGAGTGGGAATTATTCAGAAGGTGCAGTTCCACCTATGATTTCTGGGACTATGTAGCAAATCCAGCATTAGCTCTGCAGTCTGCTGAACACTAGCCATAGCTTTGTTAAGGGTGAGCCACATTTGTCTATATGGGTCACTCTTTGCTAGAACCAACTCTTTATAGCAGTGATCATTAAAACCTGTTTCATAGAAGTGGCAAGTAGGCAAAACACTCAGTTTATTTCATAATTTTTGCCCATACAAGGAAAAAAAAATCTAGTTCAATAGTAGATTGGCTAAAATGAGATTAGACTATAATCTTGCATTTACTGTGTAGAATTCAAGATTAATTTCAAAGCACTTTACTGATCCTGCAGCTCAAAAATACAGACAGAGAGAGAGAGAGGTGCAGACATGAGATCAGTAGAATCACACTTACTCTAACTTCTCCTCTTCCTTATGAGAAGAAATAACCAAACTATCTTAGTATTGTGAGAAAGGAAAAGTATATGGGGAAGGGAGAGAAATGGTGTGAACAACAAAATTTGTTTGTAAATCAAATGAAAAAGTTACCCAAAAGCAGTGTGAGGAGATGGTTAAGTCTTCCTCAAGGGCAAGGAAGAATGGTGAGATTGAGGGAGGGATAGCTCAGTGGTTTGAGCATTGGCCTCCTGAACCCAGGGTTGTGAGCTCAATCCTTGAGGGAGCCATTTAGGGATCTGGTGCAAAAATCTGTCAGGGACAGTACTTGGTCCTACTGTGAAGGCCAGGGACTGGACTAGATGACCTTTTAAGGTACCTTCCAGTTCTATGAGATAGGTATATCTCCATATATTATTATTATTATTATAGGCTGGGATCAGTGGATAGACTGGGGAGATGGATGAGAATCTGAGGCAGCCATATTGTTTGTTTGGCCCTGGCATAGGGCTAGGGAATTCTGACAGCCAACTCGTGACAGAGTCAAGCATATTTGCACAATGCACAGTTACAAATAACTGTGCTGTTGTAGGACACAAGTTCCCTACACTTTAACAGGGTCAAACAATTCAGTTTCAATATAATTTAAATTAATTTGTGCATATTTCCCTATTGCTACGGCTCGGTTTATTCCAAGTCCTCTAAGACATGGATCACTTCTTTCTTTTTGTTTGTACAGTATCTAGCACAATGGCACTCTTATGATTGAGGCCCTGAAGCACTATCACAGCACCAATACATATGATAGTTAAATACTAAACCCTATTCCTAAGTTAACAAAATGTGATTAGCCTATTAAGATGTATTGATCATTACACCAACTTTTCATAGAAAATTAGGCCTGAGATCAGTGGCATAGCCAGGTTCTAACATCGGGGAAGCAAACACAAAAAAAAGGTGCCACCCGCCGCCATATCAAATTACTAGTTTTAAAAACTTTTAAATTTGTTATACATATTTATTTTGTACTTAAAATAAAAACACAAGAATGATATTGTTTTATAAGTATGTGTGTTATTTTGCATTTAAAATATAAAAAAAGGTTTACAGTATTGTATATAAAATAAAAAACACGTGAATTGTTGCTTAGAGACGCTCCTAAGGAAAGGAATCCTCATGGTGATCTGTACAAGCCGTTTGCTGCAACCGAAGGGTGTGAAAGTGATTTAATCAGGGAAGTTTCAGTTCCTAACAGCCAGAAATTTTCTGTTGTGAATGGATCCACTGACTTTCCTTTTGAAAGATCCAGTGTGGGTAGCTTTAAGAAGGTTTCAGATGGAGTAAAAGCTGTTAAGAAAGTTGAGCAGCCCTATACCCAAGTGGCTGTGTGTGGGCAGCTTGTTGGGAAGACAATGGTGTTGGAACAGGAATGTCTCCATGCTAATTCTTTAAGTGAGCAATCTATGCTTCAGGGTCTGAGGACAGATTTGGTTACTGGGGTTTCAAAGCAGAACAGTTTTATGGCCGAATGCTTGAGGATGCAGGGGAGAGCAAGCAAACTCTCACCCTCAGACCCTTTGAATTTGTGTGGTATCTCTTTAAGACAGAGTCCAGCCTTGGAAATGATAGCAGTTAAGGATATGAAAACTGGTGGACTGGCTCCTGTCTGTGGTAATGCAAATTACTTGCCTGGTTGGGAGAGGAAGGACTTGCTAATAGCTGTTAGCACAGAGAGCCCAACCAATCAGCCAGTGAATTCTGTTAAGCAAGAGAAATCAGGGTTTGATCCTCCAGGACAAGGAGGAAAGAGGAAAACTGAATTTTGCAAAGGGAAGCCACAGGTTAACCCTAAAATGTTAAAACTCCAATGGTATTGAGCCAAAGGTGTGGCACGACAAACATGATTGTAAATGGACACTTGCAATGAATTTGTTGTTATTGCTAATGGTAATTTTTGTAACAAATGTGTTGCTGTTACCACAAACTGTAAAAATGTACAACGTGCCTAATCTTTTGAAAAATCCCTTGAACATGTTAAAAGGAATACATAAGAACACACTTTATGTTAAAAGGCCTTGTTATACTGGTGTTTCACAGTTAATGCCTGTAAACAGTATTGGAACTTTTCACAGGGGAAAAGACATTCCAGACCTAATGTGCTGTATGAAAAGGGAAACTGAGGCACACCTCCATATTGCTTTCATGGCTAAATGCCAAGATTCCTGTACTATGAACAACATTAATATCTACATTAATTTGATGTTAACTGGGTTCCAAATATTTGCCAGAGCTTGTATGGATAAAGTAGCTGTTTTCTTTAGCTCTTGGGAAGATCACATGAGTCATACAGGAATCCTGCTGCAAGAGCAGATCCATATCTTTTTCCTTTTATGAATAAACCTTTAGATTCTAAAGGATTGGCTACAGCGTGATTTGTGGGTAAAATCTGATTTGTATATTGACCTGGGTCTGGGGCTTGGTCCTTTGGGATCAGGAGAACCGTTTTTCTTTTACTGGGGTATTGGTTTTCATAACCATTTGTCCCCATAACGACTGGCACTGGTGGTGATACTGGGAAACTGGAGTGTCTAAAGGAATTGCTTGTGTGACTTGTGGTTAGCCAGTGGAGTGAGACCAACGTCTTCACTGTCTGGCTGGTTTGGTTTGCCTTAAAGGTGGAAAAATCCCAGCCTTGGGCTGTAACTGCCCTGTTTTAGCAATTTGTCCTGAATTGGCACTCTCAGTTGGGTCCCGCCAGAACTGCATCGTCACAACCCCCCCTTAATGCAATCCCAATGCTGCCTCCCCAAGGGACCTGAGCCCCCAGGATCCCAATGAAAAGGGCTGGGGGGGGGGGCTGGTTTGCTTTCTGAAAGGCTTTTTTTGTGCAGAATTTGCAAGTCCTACTGATGTGTCGTTGAATGAAGGAGAAGCCCGGAGCACTAGCTCCACCCTTGGGCACACCTGGAGTGTCAGTGATCAGGCTTGCTGGCCTGGCCCCCAGCCCCCATGCTCAGCTCACGCTGCCTCGCACTCCTCAGGCCAGGGTCACCACCCAGACAGAGGCAGTGGCAGTGCAGCATCTCGCTGTGAGGGGGCCATTGCTCGCACACCCCCGGTGGGACAGCCCCTCTCATCTCTCCTGAGGGGGCTCCTCTGCAATCTGTGGTCCCTGGAAGCAGGCAGCACAGAGGAGCAAGGGGGGGCACAGTCCCCTGCATGAGAGAGACAATTGGACAGAGGTGGGCAGGGTCTGTTGGGGGTTCTCATGGGGGAGAGGGGGTGGGGGGCTGCACTGGGAGACTCCAATGCAGCACCTAGCCACGCTGGCTCTGTGCATCATGAGGCCACTTGGGAAAAAGGAGGCAGCAAGAGAGAGAGAGGCCGAGGAGGAGGTGCCCTTCCCCTCCCAGCTGGGTCTGTGAGTCCCTGATCTCACAGTCTCAGCACTGCAGGCACCCAGCCCCCAGGTGCTGGGCTGCAGTTCAAGCTAGAGGGGCTGATACAGAGAAGTCAGGACCAGTCAGAGCACTTCCCAGGTCATCATGAAACCTCACTCCTGGAAAGCTGGGTGAGGTAATATGGGGGAGGGGGTAATATATTTCAAGGTGGGTGAGGTAAAATATTTTTTATTGGACCAGCTTCTGTTGGTGAGAGACACAAGCTTTTGAGCTTTCACAGAACTCTTCTTCAGGAAGAAGAAAGAACTTCGTGAAAGCTCCAAAGCTTGTCTCTCTCTCACCAACAAAAATTGCTCCAGTAAAAGATATTACCTCACCCACCTTGTGGCTCTAATGTCCTGGGAACAACAGGGCTACACTACACCAACACAGCAGACAAAAATGCAAGATTCACATGAACAGCACAAAGTGACCACCATCACACCAGGACACTATTTTCATGATTCATCTTAGCATAATGTCATCATCACACCAAGGAAGTAGCACCAGCACAATGAGATAAATATAGTCACATGTGCATGCCAAAAATTCACAGTACAAGCACACTGGGATCCACACAGCAGGATAGTAGTGTCAGTTTAGCTCTCAGTCTCTGAGTCCATCCCCACTAAACTGAGTCCAACGGTTCAGCTAAACACAAGGGCACCTGCAAATAGCTGTACTAACAGCAGGATCGACACTGGCACAATAGGAGGAGATGCAGGGCACTAATTCCCAATCCCAGTGCAAGGCAATATGGGATCCAGGCAGCAGGTCCTTAGATTGAGCTTTTTTAGTCTCTCATTGAAAGCAGGCTTTCCAGATTTCAAACCACTCTTGTAGCTCTTTTCTGTCCCCTTTCCAATTTATCAATATCCTCTTAAAATTGAATACACCAGATTTGCACAGTGTTCCAGTTGTTAGGCTAGAGTCCCCGACACAGTTATGACCTAATTAATGCAATATACAATCATAGTAACATTTTCTTCCTCCTACTCAATGTTTCCCCATTTATACATTTAAGGATTGCATTTGTCTTTTAGCCACTGCATTGCCCTGGTTCAGTTGGATATCCACTATGGCATTAAGGGACTCTTCCAGAGTCACTGCTTTTAAAATACAGCCCCTCATCCTATAAGTGTGACTAGCAGCTACCTGTGAATCTCATGTGACTTTGTTGCAAAACTATAAATTAACCCAAGTTCACCAAAAACGCACACAACTCTTAGTAAATCTTTTGACAATAAGTGTCTGAGTTTTGGGTTTGTGAAGATACATGACACCATGTGATTTTCCCAATCCAGATCATACTGTAGAACTGACCTGTCTATCATTTACCACGCTACCAATTTTTGTGTTATGTGTACATTTTATCAGTAATGATTTTATATTTTCTTTCAGATCATTGATAAAGATATTGAACAACAGTGGACCAAGTATAGATCTTTGTGGGACTCTACTAGAAATACCCTCACTAGGTGGTGATTACACGTGTAGAAATACTTATTGAGACTGATCAATTTGTTTTAAATCTGTTGAATGTGTGATACACTGACTTTGTATTGTGCTGATTTTTTCCATCAGAATGTCATGCAGTCAAATGCCTCACTAAAGACAAAGGGCTAGATTCACATCAGGATTTAGATGCCCAGAACCAGTCCCCATAGGGATTCACAAAACTTTCATTCAGCTACCTTGGAGCCCTACCAAAACTCGCTCAGCACTTAAAGAATATTATGTCAACAGGCCAGTTATCTTTTTCAAGCAAAACTCTAACCTCATACAAAAATGACAAACACATATGTTGGATAAGACCTAGTCTCCATAAAACTATGTGGCATAATTAATTCCAATCAACAATCCTTTATTTTATTTTTACTGCATTCACATGATTTTTCTCAGTATCAGTGTCAAGCTAACCAGCCTATAGTTACCCAGTTCATCCTGAATACTATTTTTAATATTGGCACAAAATTAGCTTTTCTCCCCAGCCTTCTGGAATTTCCCCACTGTTCATGGATCCTCAGATTCAGATACTGAAACTGAATTTTGATCCCCAAAGACACATTTATACTGTAGTCTCTTCCTACAGATTTTGTAATCGTGGATATGGAACTTGTTTCTCAAAAAGGTCTTAAGAGAATCTTAAGAGGGCAAACAGATATTTGATATCTACAAAATTATTTTTTCAAAATAATATTTACTGTACTATGCTATTACTGCCAGTACCTGCAGGTCACTAATCTAGTATACTCTTTCTGAGTCTCTCAATTGATGATTGAATACTGCAAAAAGTGTTCATGTACATTCAATTGAATTCCAAACACTTTCAATTTGACTAGGTTTGTGACTCATTTGATTTGCTTTTCACCAAGATTCCTGGAAGTGGGAATTTGTTCAAATAGAGAGATGTTCCATATATAAATACCATATTCTCATGTTAACAAGGATATTTTTGCATACATTTTCCACATAAATTAGTCACAATTTACAATTAGTTACTGTCCTCTTCAAAAAGTTTCACTCATCTAAACCAGAAGGAACCAATTCTCAGAGGAGATCTCTCCTACACCAAATCAACCCACCCAGAGACAGACTGTGGGCTGATCAGCTCGTCACTAATACAGCCAGCAGAGGCTGAAGGACAACAGCCTGCCATCATCACTGCTATCAGGAACAGTAGCTAGATAAGGGGATCATCATGAGGTAGGAACAAATGCCAGATTGAGGTGTTGTGCCAGGGTTAGGGGTGGCTAGATTAATTAATTTGAGCTGGGGTGGGAAGATAGCCAGCATTTTCTGGAGTGGGAAATGACTATGGAATTGATAGACTTATGGTGGGATAGAGAAGTATTTTATACAAGGAAAGCCACATGTATCACTGAATGAGTTAGGAAATTTTGGTAGTAAATCACAGCACAAAAAATTCTTCCACAATCAACTTGGAAAGATTTGTATAGTTCTCGGGGTTATATATGAGCCATACAGGAAGTAATGCATGCAAACAGAGAAGAGAAAGTGGCCTTGAGCAAGAATTCTCTTCATAGACATGTGCTAGTTACTTGAGTGCCTTAGTCAGCCTTCTTAGGAAATTGTGTTAGTCTAATACAGATCCTCTAAGTAATAATAAACAGAAAGCTCTCCTGGACATATATTCTTGTGGCACTTTTGGGTAGCTGAAGACATTTGATACCCAAGGACAACAATGCTCTCTCTGTAGTCTCATTCTATAACAATTGCTAGTTCCCTCTGAATTATACGATCATTCTAGCTATTTCTGAGTAATGAAAAAAAAGCACCAATAAAATACCAGCCACTTCCAGGAAAGATCCAAAAAAAAAAAATATTTATTTCTGGTGTGGTAAAAGAAATAGGAATCCGAGAACATCAACTCAAAAGTTGAAAGGTCCTGTTCTCTTTTTTTAGTCCAAACATACTTCGGACTATTTATTTTATTTGAGTGAAGAAGAGTAACCATTACCCAGCAGCAGCTACACTAGACATTGATGATAACTGTGGTTAGATGAACAGCAAACTAGACTGGTGGGCTAAGTGTAGAAACCCTCCAACTTGTTCTTTTCTTAAAAATAACCAGTAGTTGTTACTATTTATTATTTGTATTGTGGTAGTGACTGCGGGGGGAAAAACCAAGATAAGGACATCATTGTTTTAGAAGATGTGCACACACGTAGCAGGAGACAATCCCTGCCCCAAAGAATTTACAATCTAATAGACAATATAGATTTAAAGGGTGGAGAAAAGGAAGTATTCAAATTGTCACTCTCATTTTAGTACCTAGAACGCTGAATAATGCATATGATATATATTATGTAAAAGCTACTGCAACACAAATACTACTACTAATACATGAAGGAAAATAACTTACAAAATGAAAAATTCTAATCTTATTCCTAAAAAATCATTTATGCTACCAGCAAACAAGCAAGAGCAGAATTGTTGTATACTTAAAACAACATTAATGCAGCACTAATAGGGTGTTTTTGATTTTGGTTCCATTTCAAGTTAAAATATAAAAGTTAGGTGGCAAAGGTTTGTGAGTCACAATATACACTGTCCTATTGCACCGATGAACTGCAATTATATCATGGTCTTGTTTCCATTTTAGGAAGGTGAAACTATGGGAATAGTTGGAAATGACAGTCCTTATGTGACTGTACACGGTCTAATGCTTCCCTGTCTTCAGCTGACTGACTCTAGAATGATCACATTATGTAGGTCAGGGAAATATGCCACGGATGATTAAGTAATGAAATGATCGTCATCATGGAGTACAATGTATCCAGATCCATAACTAATAAACCCAAACAAGGAAATAAAGAAATGTTTATTTGTGTATTAAGGTGCATGAAAAATGGTATCTTCAGGGAATGTGGACTGTTTGCATGATTTATTTCTGATCATCAATAGCCTAAATTTATATTTTATTTAATTGGATGGGAATACTGGGTAATGGACTATCCATAGTTAAAATGCCCTCTATAACATCAGCCTGGATTTTGGATGCCATAGAGTTATCAGAGCCACTCTCAATTATTAGCTTAATGTTCTTTCTATCTGCAACTCCCTCTCTTTTGAAAGACACACTCTTCTCTACAATGCAAGGCTACATTTCATTTGTTAATAGAGATGAAAAATGACTCTCAAACAAAGCCTGGTTGTATCATTTCTTGTATAAAACCCCAAATACTTGTCTTTTCTAACTTGTTTTTTTCAGACTTTAAAAAGCTACTATAGTATCTGGAAATCACTGAACACTATGAGTGGTTTGACTTTCCCTCATAGGATTTCAGCGTTTCTCTTGATACCTACATATTATCATGTTTTGACAACAAAGGGAAAACAGCCATAAAAAAGGAAACAACTAGGGGGAATTCCTGATACACCATTGTGTTTAAAGGAAGTCAAAATGAATTAAGAGATTTGTCTGTTTATAAAGAAGTTGCATAAATTCAAAGGTAGGTCACTATGCAGGAATCCCAGGGCAGATCTTCAGCTTGCAAGCCTGAAGCCAATGAAGCTATGATAATTTACACCAGCTGAAGTTCTGCCCTCCCACTATTAGTCCCCATGGTGAATTCTCTCCAGAAATAAATTACACAGCAAGCGATAATCCTCGTTTAGCACAGTATGTACTGTAATCATTGTAGTAGGGTTTTTCCCCTGGTTTGTTAGTTTGTTCCAGATTCCCACCAGCTTTCCTGGGGTTTGGAAAACCCCATCCTCCTCCCTAGTAGTCCCCAAAATCTAGTTCTTTTCTGCAACCTTTGGAGATGCGGGCATTTTTCTCACAATGACAACACAGATCTATCACAATGCTTTTAACAACTACAACTATGACAAGTAATGATAATAGGGGACTGAGTTACAATACAATTATGCAATTGTTATTAGTTATGCAAGTGCCTTGATAGTTTCTATTGTTGACAGCATATATTTCAATTTCAAGTGATAATAATTTGGAGACATGCAGGGAATTCAAGTGATATAGAGGAAATGGTTTTGAGAAGATGGATGGAAACATAATATGTATATTCTGCAGGAGCTAATGCTAACGGTGTAGTAGGTAGTGCTTTTCCCTGGTGTCCTTGCCAGTTTCCAACTTGAACAACTATAGTCTTACAAGCTACCATCCCTCCACAGCTATAACTAAATGTAGGAGTTGTCCTAAGCTTTTGCATAGTATTATTATGTGCCTATAAACCAGTGGTGGGCAACCTGCAGCCTGCGGGCCACACACGGCCCGTCAGGGTAAGCCACTGGCAGGCCACCAGACTGTTTGTTTACATTTGCATGGCTGCCCGCAGCTCTCAGTGGCCGGGAACAACAAACCACGGCCACTGGGAGCTGCGGGCGGCCATGTAAATGTAAACAAATGGTCTGGCGGTCCACCAGAGGCTTACCCTGACAGGCCGCGTGTGGCCTGCAGGCCTCAGGTTGCCCACCACTGCTATAAACTGTTTATTCCAGAGATGGCTGTTAAAATCTTTCTATTCTTTCAAAGAAAAGACACTATACATATGAAGTTACCTACCTCACCCACATGTGGAAGCCCAGAGAAGACCATGAGGATTTCCAAACACTTTGACTCCCTTACACAGAATTCTACCAAGTTGTGACTTGTAATTTTGATCCAATCTGCAAAGGAGTTCAAGGAATATGGACGTCAATAAAATGGCTGTTTTCACCATCCTCTCTGAAGAGTCCTGGGTGGTGGAAGGAGATAACAGTTAGCAGGAGGAACCTTTAAAAATAGCAAATACAGAATAATGGAAAGCAGTTCAAAAAGAGAAAAATGATTTTTTTTAATTAAAAAACAATGAATTGCATAAAATGTAACTAAATTTATCTTTTAAAATTAAATTTCTGATCAGAGAGAAAACCATTAGTATAATGAAATATTTTTTCCAGAATATTTTATTATAAAAGGAATCTTAATATTATGAGTCACTATATTAATTATGATAGGAGCAGATAAAAAGTTTTAAAATAAAGAGATTAGAACTCATTATATGAAGTTTCACCCCATTATTTTTTGTAATTATTAGAAAATGTATCACATTGCCTGCCTGCAAATTGAGGCTTCTAATGAAATGCTCAGCTTAGCCTTTGATTTCATGGACACAGATATCAGAAGCAACATTGCACAACCCCTTCCATCCAAACAATAAAATATCCAGAAAAATGTTTAATCATAATAGCAGCATCCTAAACATTCTGAACAATTTAGAGATAATTGAAAGAAAAATATTGCAAAAACCTGGAAGCTTTGTTGTTGTAATGGACGTATTGCAAATTCAGTGTCTGAGCCTATGATCCTTTCTTACCTAGGTAGTCACACTGACTCATGCAAGTAAAGGCTATTTTTGTTAGTGTTTATGGGATCAGATTCTTAAGCAGTGATTATATATTAGATAGTATGATGATAATTATAAATTCTGTGCACTGATGTTCAATCATTGTGCTCTTTGTAATAATTTGTGTACTAAGGATCTGCAAGTATTTCTTTTGTGACATTCAAGAAATTTGTTAAGTTTCCTACTTAACTATTTTATTTAAATATTTAAAGTGAAGTGCTCTTTAAGTGAAGATAAGTAGCTGTATGGTGGGAATGGGCACAAGGAAATTAGAAATGTGGAATTAGAGCCTGGAGGAGATGAAGCTACTGAATTGTGGAGGGAGAAGGGGGAGTCAGGGAAACGATGGGTGACAACCCAGCCCCAGTGAAGACAATGGGAGTTTTTGCCATTTACTTCAACACCCATAAATTCAACTTAAAAAAATGTAACTAATGGGATATTTCCAGTAGAGATAAGGAGGTGTTAGTACCATTATACAAGGCACTGGTGAGACCTCATCTGGAATACTGAGTACAGTTCTGGTCTCCCATGTTTAAGAAGGATGAATTCAAACTGGAACAGGTACAGAGAAGGGCTACTAGGATGATCCGAGGAGTAGACAGCCTGTCTTATAAGAGAAGACTCAAAGAGCTTGGCTTGTTTAGCCTAACCAAAAGGCGGCTGAGGGGAGATATGATTGCTCTCTATAAATATATCAGAGGGATAAATACCAGGGAGGGAGAGGAATTATTTAAGTTCAGTACCAATGTGGACACAAGAACAAATGGATATGAACTGGCCATCAGGAAGTTTAGACTTAAATTAGACGAAGGTTTGTAACCATCAGAGGAGTGAAGTTCTGGAACAGCCTTCCAAGGGGAGCAGTAGCAGCAAAAGACAAATCTGGCTTCAAGACTAAGCTTGATAAGTTTATGGAGGGGATGGTATAATGGGATAGCCTAATTTTGGCAATTAATTGGTCTTTGACTATTAGCGGTAAATATGCCCAATGGCCTGTGATAGGATGTTAGATGGAATGGGATCTGATTTACTACAGACAATTCTTTCCTGGGCTTCTGGCTGGTGAGTCTTGCCCATATGCTCAGGGTTTATCTGATCGCCATATTTGGGGTCGGGAAGGAATTTTCCTGCAGGGTAGATTGTCAGAGGCCCTGGGGGGTTTTCGCCTACCTCTGCAGCACGGGTCACGGGTCACTTGCTGGAAGATTCTCTGCACCTTCAAGTCTTTAAACCATGACTTGAGGATTTCAATGGTTCAGACATAGATTTGATACAGGAGTGGGTGGGTGAGATTCTGTGGCCTGTGTTGTGCAGGAGGTCAGACTAGATGATCATAATGGTCCCTTCTGACCTTAAAATCTATGATATATATCCTATTCATCCTGACCAGTTTGCATGTATATTGTGTCGCTTTCCCCTACACATTTTTCATCTTTAACAATAAACTTTTCAGGTATTGAATGGTTTCTTCCTTTGTGTTTGTAAAGCATCCTACTCTAGGCACGTGTAACGTAAATCAAAATAATTAATATCATTTGAAGTGTTCCTTCACCAACCCACTATGTGGGCATTTTTCCACCGGGAACTGTACTAATACCATTAAAATAATTTCAAATGGTGTGACACTTCCCTTCGGTATCCAGTGTTGTGAGGCAAGTCGTTGTCACCTGCTCTTAGTGTGAGGAAGTCTTGTCTGTGCCTGCTGTGTGTCAGTTCCCCAATGTCAACAGCCTCTAGCAACACAAACACTGCCTTCCAGGCTCAGTTCTCTTTAAAGGTTAGCAGGGAATGTTCAGCCCGAGCCACTAGACATCACAGAATTCCCAGAGCCTCTACTCCCAAAGGAACAGTATATCCCAGCTTACCAGTTATACCTTAAAGCACAGTTCTCTTTACCACAGAGAACTTTGACACATTTATAGTGAAAACAAGAAGTTTATATAACAAACAGAGATTCAGATGATAGCAAGTAGAAATATTGGAAACACATGGCTATATATAAAACAAAGTCAGAACATGCATTTTAGAACCTAGACTGATTTTATTAAACAAGGGGGTCTCTAGTTAAGGCTAGCTCACCACACAGTCTCTCCAGAGTTTTTAAAAGGCTGGCTGTTCTCCAAAAAAACATGACACAAAACATACTGTCAGTTTACTGCCTAGCTGAAGGTCCAGAATGGATTCCTTTATGTATTGTTAGAGTCCAAAAAAACATTGTCTTCACTTGCAAACAACTCCCTCCTTCTGGTTTATTTCTTCCTATAAATTATCTCAAAGATTGCACAATCCCTTCAATAGCATTGGGCTCAGGCTGCAAATGGTTGTCTATTGTGAATCATACAATACTTAATTTACATGTAACCAGGCAGATAAAAATATCTTGCCCAAAATAAAACGTGCTTATCAACTTTTGGTTGCCCCTACCAAGTTACAGACATTAATAATATAAAATGTTCAGTATAGATATAGAAACACACACAAACACACAACTTACGTACATATCTATACATTCATTGCACAGAGATTAGGAGGACCAGTGTGACCCAGTAGAGGCCTTGCATGACACTCTTTGGTGAACTAGAATGTAGATACTAGACCCTGGGGTCACTGTAACCCTTAAGCACCCCTGTGTCCTCTTCCTGCTGGCACCAAGGAGGTCCTGGGTTACAGACAGGCCATTGAACAAGCATGCAAGTGGTCACAATTTTCAACCACCAGATCAGGATCAGTTTGAACTAGTTCTCCAGAATGACAATGTATATACCAGTCTGCACAAACACACCAAAAAAAGTGGACAAGTCTTCAGATAGGGGTCAAGTAAATAGTCCAAGAAGAGCTGCCAAGGAAAGAACAAAGTCTGGAGGAGCTGTGAAAAAGTGGAGCCCAGAAACAAAAGGTCTAGATTAGCCCAGGGAAATGACAACAACACTCAAGTAATTTGAGGAGTTTTCATAGATTTGTAGATTCTAGGACTGGAAGGGACCTCAAGAGGTCATCAAGTCCTGTCCCCTGCCCTCATGGCAGGACCAAATACTGTCTAGACCATCCCTGATAGACATTTATCTAACCTAATCTTAAATATCTCCAGAGATGGAGATTCCACAACCTCCCTAGGCAATTTATTCCAGTGTTTAACCACCCTGACAGTTAGGAACTTTTTCCTAATGTCCAACCTAAACCTCCCTTGCTGCAGTTTAAGCCCATTGCTTCTTGTTCTATTCTTAGAGCATAAGGTGAACAAGTTTTCTCCCTCCTCCTTATGACACCCTTTTAGATACCTGAAAACTGCTATCATGTCCCCTCTCAGTCTCCTCTTTTCCAAACTAAACAAACCCAATTCTTTCAGCCTTCCTTCATAGGTCATGTTCTCAAGATGTTTAATCATTCTTGTTGCTCTTCTCTGGACCCTCTCCAATTTCTCCACATCTTTCTTGAAATGCGGTGCCCAGAACTGGACACAATACTCCAGCTGAGGCCTAACCAGCGCAGAGTAGAGCGGAAGAATGACTTCTCGTGTCTTGCTCACAGCACACCTGTTAATACATCCCAGAATCACGTTTGCTTTTTTTGCAACACCATCACACTGTTGACTCATATTTAGCTAGTGGTCAACTATAACCCCTAGATCCCTTTCTGCCGTACTCCTTCCTAGACAGTCTCTTCCCATTCTGTATGTGTGAAACTGATTGTTCCTTCCTAAGTGGAGCACTTTGCATTTGTCTTTGTTAAACTTCATCCTGTTTACCTCAGACCATTTCTCCAATTTGTCCAGATCATTTTGAATTATGACCCTGTCCTCCAAAGCAGTTGCAATCCCTCCCAGTTTGGTATCATCTGCAAACTTAATAAGCGTACTTTCTATGCCAATATTTAAGTCGTTAATGAAGATATTGAACAGAGCCAGTCCCAAAAAGACCCCTGCAGAACCCCACTTGTTATGCCTTTCCAGCAGGATTGTGAACCATTAACAACAACTCTCTGAGTACGGTTATCCAGCCAGTTATGCACCCACCTTATAGTAGCCCCATCTAAATTGTATTTGCCTAGTTTATTGATCATGCAAGACCGTATCAAATGCCTTGCTCAAGTCTAGGTATACCACATCCACAGCTTCTCCCTTATCCACAATGCTCGTTATCCTATCAAAGAAAGCTATCAGATTGGTTTGACACAATTTGTTCTTTACAAATCCATGCTGGCTATTCCCTATCACCTTACCACCTTCCAAATGTTTGCAGATGATTTCCTTAATTACTTGCTCCATTATCTTCCCTGGCACAGAAGTTAAACTAACTGGTCTGTAGTTTCCTGGGTTGTTTTTATTTCCCTTTTTATAGATGGGCACTATATTTGCCCTTTTCCAGTCTTCTGGAATCTCTCCCGTCTCCCATGATTTTCCAAAGATAATAGCTAGAGGCTCAGATACCTCCTCTATTAGCTCCTTGAGTATTTTAGGATGCATTTCATCAGGCCCTGGTGAC
>NW_020664404.1:17198328-17237628 GCF_002925995.2 Terrapene triunguis | reverse complement strand
AAATACCTTTAAAATCTAGGCCTTAGTTTGTCTGTAAATGAGAATAAAAGTACTTCCGTACCTCATAGGTGTTTGACAACACTTAATTCTTAATTAAGATTTGTCAGGCACCCAGACACTATGGTGATGGAGACATTATAAAACAAATAGAGCAAGAGCAAAAGCAAACATTTTGCTTTCAACCCAGAATGAAATAACCAACAGATCAAAAGCCTTTACTTAACATTAAAGGAACCTTTAGCTGAGTGTGAGGAACCACCTTCATCTCACCACCAGAACGAGGAATTTCCTGTAAAAGACGAAATAATTCTTACTGAAAACAAAAATTCACAGCTCTCACAGAAAATCATGAACGTAAGCAGTAGATGGTTATTATTGAGGCCCTGGGTCCATTAAAGTGAAAAAAGACTGCTCATATGCTTAAATTTAAGACATTTGAGCACTTAAGTACGTGTTCTGCTGTATCAAAGCCTTAGAACACACAAAAGTCTGATAAGTATTCAATCAACTTTTAAAAAACACCTTTCCAGAAACAAATATGTGATCCCCTATGGGGAACACCCATATATATACTAGCTGCAAAACAATTCCTTCCATGGGGTAAACAGTAAGCATTCTGGTACTGTTAAAAAGGAAGCAGGAATTTAACCCAATGTACATTGTACAGAGCCATCTTCCTTTTAGCTACAGATTATTTAAAAAAAAACAAAAACAAAAAACCCCACACCAATATAAATGCTATTTGCCCAACCACACAGGTGAACTACCTCATGCTCCAGAACCAAAACAGGAAAACTAAGATGATACATTTCACAAATGGCCCTTTTAATCTTTTACTGGGTGGAGAAAAAAAGCTTTTGGCAGGGGGCGCTGGACATATCTGTTTGCAGTGCTTTAACACATGAGCTATAAATATTAATTATATGGATTAAATCCCTTTATGTTCAGCCCCTTCGTCCACAGTCCAGACAAATGGTTTAAATTCAAAACCTTGTCAGCTTTACAAGGAAGCCAGACAATGGTGTATTTTATCCCCTCTATTTTTTGCATTTGCAATCAAATCACTGGCCATTATGCAACACAATGACTCACACATACAAAGCATAGATTATAGAAGCATGTGGCAGTGGCTGTGTTCAGTCCCCATCAATCACCAAAAAGTCATTTGTCTTTAAAGGGGTGGGGGAGAAGAGAGTCACAAAAATTCCTCATCTCAAGACAACTGTGCATTGGTTCAAGAACAGGAACAGAAAAAGTTAATGTGTTACTTAAACCACCTCCAGCCTTTGAGGAGGTCAGACCAATAATCCACAGCAGCCATTCTAAAGCAAACCATTGTGTCCAAATCTAGCAGTAGGGTTTCCTGCAAAGACTCCCCTGTTTGTCCTTTTGTGAGTAAAGTTCTGAGCTTGTACCTCCCCTTGAACAAGGAGTAGCTGTCTTTATTACCCTAGGCCTTATTAGAAACCCAGGAGCCTTGTTTTGGCTTGACTACACCAAAGGAATGGTTCCATAGGTCCTAGTTTCCATTCTGGTTTACAAAATGGAATCTCTCTCACCACCCAGCAATTGGTACCTTTCTTACTGTTGCATCTGTAACACGGTAATTGCAAACAAAATTAACTCAGTCGGGGTCAATGTCTGCCACACAGGATGTAGACCAGTAAATCACACCTGACACCCTTTGGTGTGCATTTTAACATAAGCCCACTCTTAGAGACATGCCCTTAAATATACAAAAAAGGAGGAAAAAAAAAGATATATATTCAGAACACTAACAATAGAGGAAAGAAAATATCACCATAGAATGATACATAAGAGGGGGAAAAAACCCCAAAACAATCACTAGGGGCCAAAATAATTACAAGTAATAGGAGATATGGAATTAATTATAGTTTGAATTGGATTGTTTTAAGACTGATTTGAGGAGTGTGTAGTCTTAGCCAGTGAGTTATTTGTAATACACACACAACCCCAAAGATAACAATTACCTCAATCTCTATTACATCCAAAAGATGCCAATTGCTTATATAGGGTTCTTATCAAAATACATATGCTGAGTGTTTGAAAGAATATACATAGCTATGTGTTGTAACAATGTTATAGACTGATATATTTTACATACACAAATAACTTAAAAACACCTACATATTTACCAGAGTAGAATCATCTAGCTAAAATACTCCTGTTCCTTCCTCTCTATCAACTCTACACCAGTTATTTGTAGACCTATCCTCTTATGGTATTTCAATACATTCCTGTATATATTCTTAAGCAGAGTGGAATTGCTCCAATTACCTATGAACCTGTTTTATGTGCATCTGCCTGTAAATATCCTTATAAAACAATTACACACACACACAAAAAAAGTATCTCTATCTGATTTCACTCTATTGAAGTTTTAAACATTTTAGATGAGGAGAAAGGTTTCCTTTTGCTCACACTAGCTTACTGTAGAAGCAAATCTTTTTTTAAATGTGTGAGGTTATTCTGCAGATATTCTTGTATTTATAGCTAGAATAATTTTCTGTTTAGAAGAAAGCTTTGATCAACCAAACTACAAAACAGGAAGTTGCCCAAGGCCCCTTTTCAAACCAGAGTGGAATCTCTCTGATGATGGGAATATAAACTTTGTACTGTGTAGTACTTAGCCTGTGAAATACAATTAAAATTGAGTTCCACTGTATTTGGGATACTGAGGTTTTGACAATATGTTTCATGCCTCATTTGCCACAAAAGTTTTTAGATCTCATTCAAGGCTCAAAGAGTAAATCCACATATTTCATGGCAAATGGGTAGAATAATTTGCTTTAACTGTTGATTTGCTGGTTTGTTGTCCCTATCTGGTTGACATATTCTACCCTGATCCATTAGCTGGAACTGCAGGTGTTTCAATAAAAGCAGATAGTATTTTAACTCAGCAGTTATCTGATGAAATAATTTGCCCACTTCACCAGTGAAATCAGTGCAGGAGAGGAATATCTATGAGTGTTCATTTCAACTGAGGAGTGAAAATGGGACTAGAACATTGATTTTCAGAAATGCTGCATACTCACAACACCAACTGAAATTAATGGGAGCTGTAGGTGTCCATATCTCAAATAAATTAAAGGTGGTTGGGATTATGTGACCTAAAATATATGCGCTTGATTCCTCAACAATTAAAAAAAAAAAAATGGCCAAAACATTCAATCTGAAGCTAGTTCAGTGGCTTGACTTTCAAAGCTCCTTACTCAATAGGAAGTGTAGGCACTCAGCAGCTCTGAATAGCAGACCACTTCAATTTAGGAGCCTATGGATTTAAGAGCCAAACATTAGCCACTCAGGTTTAAAAATGTTGAACATTTACCTCCATATAAAGTGATACAGTATATGCCAATGTCAGCGGTAAAGGGACGCTTCCATTAACCCTCGATAACATTTTCAAAAATGCTTAACTCACTTGGAAGCCTAAATCTCACTGATTTTCAATGGGATTCATCATGGGGTTAAATCACTTAGGTATTTTGAAAATTTGACCCACTATCTAAATATGTCATTAGATCTTTCTCCATCGAGAAAGAGATTTGAATATAGACAGACATCTATACAAATATCTAGTGAATGCAATTAAGCAGTTAATTTTTTTGAAGTAGGTGGTTACACTTATTTCTTGAAAGGCTGCCAAACCTAGCATCATTTCAGCTGCCCCTTGCATAATTAACACAATTTGCAAGTTTAGAAAATTTTAAAAATGGAACAAGCAGCTGATGTGCTAATTCTAGCGATTTGAAGTCTAGAGGCTGCCCAGTTTCAACTGTGTAAATTACCCAACTAAAGCAATTGTTCCACCTTATTGGTCATCACATCATTAATTCTCTACAGGTTAAACAAATTTGGTATCACATTTGCAAATTTCATATCGCATCAGCAACTTTTCTTACATATTATTTTAAGACAAAGTAATTGAATCAAACAAATGTTACTACAGTTAGAATCAAGAATACATCTGAAGAGAAAAAAAAACTTTGTTAGTCGAAATACTGTCTAAAAAATGTCTGTTATATATCGTATGCTAAATACACTCATGTGGTGTATTCCAAATATGTGATGTTTTAAAAATTCGATTACACCAGGTAATCCCTTTATGAACAGCGGAGAGTGATGAGCAGTTGAAGTTGGTATATTTTAGGATGAATGGAAGTGTCTGTTGATGGTGAGTAGACTGGGGATGTAAAAACTACAAAATCTTGTTATGCCGCATAACCTTCCATAGAGACATCTTAACAGCCTTCTTACAATGATAGTACTTCAGCTGCCATTATGTTGAGGTTGAGAGAGACTGACTGAGGGAGAAGATGAATAGACTCAGCATGTCAGAGTAGAAACTAAAGATAATATTGATAAGGATTGGGGAAAAAAGGAGGGAGAGTTTATGGCAGAACAGTGAGATCAAAGGGAATGAGCAAAGTTGGGAGAGTGGGGGAAAAGAAATTTTAGTCAGAGAAGCAAGAGTGATAAAATATGAAGGAGATCAGAAAGGGGAAGTACATAATACAAGAAAAGGAAAGGGGGAGAGAGAAAAAGGAACAAAATGATGTAGGAAAGAAATGCTGGCCTTCATTCGGGATGATCTTTATAGCCTGCTTATGACTTAACGAGTTGTGAATAATCTTGCCATCCCGAACTCACGCTGACAGAGAACATCTTATACTACCCAACAGCATATTTATTCTATGTATGTGCAACATAACACATTATCCATGATACAAATGCAGTAGGTTGAGAGACGGATTTCCCCTTTCTCCTAGGCCCACCACCTTTCAGAACACCACATCTGAAAACAACTTGTTCTTGGCTCCTAAAAATACTATTGTATACCTATATTTTCCCCTTTATGAATGGATCAGTTTGCAGCAAATGGCATGCTCTGTTTTTTTGTTTTTGTTTTGTTTTTTAATACCATTAATGACCCCTAGGATTCTTCATATGAGGTTGGGTAAAAGTGTCTGTGAAAGCATGTTTCCCAAATGTAAGAACATACATAACAACCATACTGGGTCAGACCAACGGTCCATCTAGCCCAGTATCCTGTACGCCAATGGTGGCAAATGCCAGATGCTTCAGAGGTAATGGAGACCAGGCTATTATCAACCATCCCATCATCCACTCCCAATCAGAGGCTAGGGACACCTAGTGCATGGGGTTGCATCCCTGACCAGCTTGGCTAATAGCCATTGATGGACCTATCCTCCATAAACTTATCTAATTCTTTTTTTGACCCAGTTATACTTTTGGCCTTCACAATATCCCCTGGCAACGAGTTTCACAGATTGATTATGCATTGTGTGAAGAAGTACTTCCTTTTGTTTGTTTTAAACCTGCCGCCTATTTCATTGGGTGACCCCCTACTTCGTGTATTATGTGGAGTAAATAACACTTTCTTGTTTACTTTCTCCACACCAGTCATGATTTTATAGACCTCTATCACTGGCCTCAGTCATCTCTTTTCCAAACTGAAAAGTCCCAGTGTCTTTAATCATGTGCAAATTTTGCGACCTCACTGTTTACACCTTTTTCCGGATCATCTGTGATTACATAGAATAGCACTGGTCCCAGTACAGATCCTCAAGGTCCCCCACTATTTACCCTCTCTCCATTCTGAGGACTGACCATTTATTCCGAACTTTTTTTTTTTAAACCAGTTACTTATCCATGAGAGGACCCTCCCTCTTATCCCAGGATGGCTTAGTTTGCTTAAGAGCCTTGGGTGAAACACCCTGTCAAAGGCTTCCTGAAAGTCCAAGTACACTTTATCGACCGGATCACCCTTATCCACATCTGTAGACCCCCCTCAAATAATGCTAATAGATTGATGAAGCATAATCTCCCTTTCCAAAAGCCGTGTCGACTCTTCCCCAACAAATCATGTTTAATAATTCTATTTTTTACTAAAGATTTCAAACAATTTGCCTGGTATTGAAGATAGGCTTGCTGGCTGTAATTGCCAGGATCACCTCTGGAGCCTTTTTTTAAAAAAATGGTGTCACATTAGCTATCCTCCATTCATCTGGTACAGAATCTGATTTAAATTATAGGTTACATACTACAATTAGTAGTTCTGCAATTTCATATTTGAGTTCCTTCAGGACTCTTGGGTGAATACCATCTGGTCCTGGTGACCTAGTACTATTCAATGTATCAGTTTGTTCCAAAACCTCCTCTACTGACACCTCAATCTGGTACAGTTCCTCAGATTTGTCACCTAAAAAGAATGGCTCACATGTGAGAATCTCCCTTACATCCTCTGCAGTGAAGACTGTTGCAAATAATTCCTTTAACGTCTCCACAATGGCCTTATCTTCCCGCAGTGCTCCTTTAGCAACTTGATTGACCAGCACGCTTTCTGCTTCCATATACTTAATTTTGTTTTTGTTTTTACTTTGAGTCTTTTGGCTAGTTGCTCTTCAAATTCTTTTTTGACCTGCCTAATTATACGTTTACACTTGACTTGCTAGAGTTTATGCTCCTTTCTATTTTCCTCAGCAGGATTTAACTTCCAATTTTTAAAGGATGCCTTTTTGCCTCTAACCACTAATTTTGTTTTGTTGTTTAGCCACGGTATCATTTTTTGATCCTCTTATGTTTTTTAATTTGTGGTATACATTTGAGCCTGTATTATAGTGTTTTTAAAAAAAAAAGTTTCCATGCAGTTTGCAGACATTTCACATTTGTGACTGTACCTTTTAATTTCTGTTTAACTAGCTTCTTCATTGTTGTGTACCTCCAATTCCTGCAGTTAAATGCACCTGTGATGGGCTTCTTTGGTGTTTTCCCTCCCAGAAGGATGTTAAATTTAATTATACTATGGTTGCTATTTTCAAGCGGTTCAGCTTTATTCACCTCTTGGACCAGATCCTGTGTTCTATTGCCTCTCCTCTTGTGGGTTCCAGTACTAGCAGCTCCAAGTAGTCATTTATGGTGTCAAGAAACTTTGTATTTGCATCCTATCCTGAGGTGTCATATACCCAGTCAATATGAGGGGGATTTCATTTTTATAGCCTCTCTAATATCCTAAAGCATTTCACAATCACCATTCTGCTCAGGTGGTCAGAAATATATCCCTATTGCATTATTCAAGCATAGAATCTCTATTGATAGAAATTCCATGATACACAGTTCAGTTGTTTTAAGATTTGTACTACATTTGACTCTATGCTTTCTTTCACATATGGCACTCCCCTACCAGTGTGACCTACTCTGTCATTCCTATAGATTTTTGGTATTACCATATTCCATTGATTATCATCACTCCATCAAGTTTCTCTGATGCCTATTATACCAATATCCTCATTTAATACCAGGCATTCAAGTTCACCCATCTTAGTATTTAGAATTCTAGCATTTGTATACAAGCACTTATAAAATTTGTCACTTTTTAGCGGTCTTCCATTATGAGATATAATTGAATGGGACTCTCTCATTTTACTGTTTCTCTTCAGCTTCTACCTGTACTTCATCTCCTCCTTACTAAGATATAGAGAATCCCCATTAATAGATCATCCCCTAAGGGATGTTTTTGTCCGAACTGTGTGTTCTTCTGCATCTGTCAACTATCTCGCACCCCTTAGTTTAAAGCCTCCTCTACAAACTTTTACATTTTACATGCTAGCAATCTGGTTCCGTTTTGGTTTAGGTGGAGCCCATCCTTCTCATATAGGCTCCTCTTTTCACAAGAGGCTACCCAATTCCTAATAAACCTAAACCCCTCCTCCCTACATCATCATCTCAGCCTCATATTGAGACTCTGCAGTTCTGCCTGTCTAACTGGCCCTACAAGTAGAACTGGAAGCATTTCAGAGAAGGCTACCATGGAGGTCCTGGACTTCAGTTTCCTACTTTTCCCTATGTCATTGGTACCTACATGTACCACGAACACCAGCTCCTTCCCAGCATTGCACATAAGGCAGTCTAGATGTCGCAAGAAATTCACAACCTTTGTACCTGGCAGACAATTCACCATGTGGTTCTCTTAGTCATCACAAACCCAGTATCTATACTTCTATTGATCAAATACCCCAATACAATTACCTGTCTCTTCCTAATAACTGGGATTTCCCCTCACCCTCCTCCACCGGAGGAGTATTCTCAGTGCGAGAGGATATCATGTCCTCTGGAGGGAGGGTCCCAACGATGGGATCATTTTCCTCTGCTCCACATTGTTCTCCTTCCCCAAGAATGTCATCCTTCTCAACAGCACAGAGACTGTCAGACCGGGGGCTGATAACATTCTACCATGTCCCAGAAAGTCTCATCTGTGTACCTCTCTGTCTCCCTTAGCCCCTCAATTTCAGACACACTGGTGTCCAGAGGGCATACTCTGTCTGAGGGCTGTGAGCTCCTTGTACCAAATGCTCACATATGGCACTTGCCCTACTTTAAAGAATGCTAATCAGGTGTATCTAGCTGTCCCACTCCCTCTCTAAACTCCCTTGTAAAACTCCCCTGTTAGATTTTTAAACCCCTGTGCTCCCTGAGTAGCCTGCCCCTGGTTAAGGGTTAATAGGTGCTAAAGGGCTTAGGGATGAAAGCAAATAAATAAAATAAACATGAATGAATTTAGAAAAGCTACCACCAACTATCCTGCCTCCAGCAGCCAGGTTTTGGCGTCAAAAAGAAGGTTTTGTAAAGAGGGTTCATATCATACAGGGAGGAAATTGCTTTCAAAGTGTACCTCTATGCTTGACACTGCAGTACAGAGTGGTGACAGACGGCAGGTTTGGTCTCAGGCCACTTGCATTTTTGATTTGTAAGAAGAGCCATAGTCTCTAGGCCAAGCAAAACTACTCAGCTTCTGGAGTTGGAAACTCACCAAATCCTTAAGACCTATCTCCCTGCACTTGACACATACTGAGGGTTCATAAACTAAAAGAAAATTGTTGCTTGAGAAAAAAAAAGTCTGAAACACAGAAGGGGAGAGCAAAGACCCCTTAATCCCAACACACACATAAGAGTATTTGAAGCATGTATTCTCTCAGAGAAGACAACTGAGCAAAGGAGGAGAGTGCAATCTGATTTACCGGAGGAAATAAAAAAAAACCAAATGCAATAAGGTTCCCAAATCTGTTCTGCAAACTGCTTAAAGTTCACTTCAACTTCAGTCATGCTTCCCCCCCGCACCCTTTAAAATAATTAAGTGTTTCATTTCTTTATTAGATTAAAAAGTTTTCATCCAACTGCCGTTGAACATGAAAAACAGACTTAATTATCAAACTCTGGATCACTTTACATAGCTATGAATTGATTACAAAGATGTCACCTTTGACCACTAAGGATAATTAGATTCAGCCATGTACGCAGTCAGAGAATAAACATAAAAAGGAAAACTGGCATCACTAAAAACCTTAAGTAATTCATGGAGATTTTCCTGTTATTAGGTGACTGAAAAATTAAAATTTCAAGAATTATATTAATTTAAACCTCAGATGTCATGTTGCAGAGAGACACACTTTTGCTATTTTATGGGCTGTAGAGGGAAAATCAAGCAGTTTGGAATGAGTTTCCTTCTGCTGAAAATGAGAACCATTATAAAGTTTTGTTTAGCCAAGATGACAACCCATTAGACCCAGAACTATAAGAGTGTCAGCTGGAAATCTTCATATGATTCAAGGATACTCATAGTCATAGCACCCTATTTACACCATGATAACCATAAAAGCACACAGATAGTATAGCACACAGTTGGGCTTTGAATAGGATGAGGCAACAAAAATCCAGCGATTTGGTTCAGTTAGCCTGCACTTGATAAGTAAAGTTTGAGACATCTTTCAAGCATCCCAGAGCAGATGAAAAAAAAATAATAATCCCTGATTTCACTAGATTAGATTCTGAACTCAGTTACCCAGTGCAAATTCAGTAATTTCACTGCAGTTATAGTATATAGATATTAAAAATGAGGAAAACACCTATTTTTAGTTTTCACAAAGCTGATGGTTCTCTCTCAAGGTTAATTGACTTTGAAAGTAATGGTAAGAGATATTTATTAAAGATGAGTAAAGTAGCTCACTGGCCCCTCAATTTGACAGCAGTTGATTCTATTTAAAATGTTGTCAATATTTGTAAAATTCTTGCGAGAAATCAGCAATATGATCAGACTACGTTTAAAATGGAACTTGGTTTATTATGCGGTTACTGAAGTTGTATTTCCATTAGACATTTTCTTTTTAAAATATATTGTGCCACTTAAATATAACCCTAAAGTTTCTATACCCCTTTACTTTATTCTCTCAGTGCTGTTGACCTTTATGTGAAATGTTTACTTTTATCTTTTTATAATGTATCTTAAACATTTGTATAAAAATGTTTTAAACAAAGAAACAGCAGCAAAAAGATTCATATGGTTTGAGAAAGTGGGGAATGTATCTGGAACAGGAAATTTCTCAGTCCCTGATTCAAAGCACTTAGGCACCTTCTTAATTACTCTAACCTAAATTTCTGAATGGAGACCTCCAAATCGAAGAATCTTTTAAAGTCTAAGCAATATACATACTTATCTGGGAGAATTGGTTTCTTTGAGACACAATACTTTCACTGCTGATTTCCCCCCGCCCCTGTCATAACTATGAAGGGAAGGGTAACAGCTCTCTGTGTACAGAGACTCCAAATCCTTTTACCTGTAAAGGGTTAAGAGGCTCGGGTAACCTGGCTGACACCTGACCCGAAGGACCAATAAGGAGACAAGATACTTTCAAATCTTGGGGGGGGAAAGGTTTGTGTGTGTGCTCTTTGTTTTAAGGAGTGGTTCGCTCTTGGGACTGAGAGGGACCAGACATCAATCCAGGTTCTCCCCATCTTTCTAAACAAGTCTCTCCTATTTCAAACTAGTAAGTAAAAAGACAGCAAGGCGTCTCAGATTTACTTTGTTTTCTCAACTTGTAAATGTACCTTTTTACCAGAGTGTGTATCTTTGTTTGCTGTACTTTGAACCTAAGACAGAGGGGGGTCCTCTGAGCTCTTTAAGTTTGATTACCCTGTAAAGTATTTTCCATACTGATTTTACAGAGATGATTTTTACCTTTTTCTTTAATTAAAAGCCTTCTTTTTTAAGAACCAGATTGATTTCTCCTTGTTTTAAGATCCAAGGGGGTTTGGATCTGTATTCACCAGGAGTTGGTGAAAGGAGGGTGGAAGGAAGGAGGGGGGATGGTTAACTTCTCCTTGTTTTAAGATCCAAGGGGGTTTGGATCTGTGTTCACCAGGGAATTGGTGAAAGGTTTCTCAAGGCTTCCCAGGGAGGGAATTCTTGTGATGGTGGCAGCGGACCAAAGCTAAGCTGGTAGATAAGCTTAGAAGTTTTTATGCAGGCCCCTACATTTGAACCCTAAAGTTCAAAGTGGGGATACAGCCTTGACAGCCCCCCAATTGTGGCAGAACTTTTTTTGTTTTTTGCCCAGAAATACACTACTCCTCAGTACCTTTACAGAGTATTGTAACATACAAAGTTAATACTACATTGCATATAGAAATTCATTCAACTGGAACAAGAAATGCTGTAGGACTTCCCCCGCCCACTACAAAACTGTATACTCTACTTTACTAAATGAAAGCCATAGATACCAAATGAATGGCAGAAATGTTAACAAAAGTTGAAAATTTCATAGCTTGAGTATTTTGAGTAGGAGTATTTTGGTCCAGAATTTTGGCCCATATTATGACTTTTTTTTTAGGCAGAAATGTCCATTTGAGTTTGATAGGAATTTTGATTTATAAATCAGTAGCACAATATCGCCCCAAGGATGTCTTAAAAATATTTGTATATGTAGTTTTCTGGCCTAACTTGCTTGTGTCACAATAAATTTCATTACTGCAAAGTGCTGCGCTGTACATTTTTTTCAGAGTGTATCTCAATAATAATGCAAGAAAAAGCCTAGCTCTCTCCCCCCTCTTCTTCATTTAATATAATCCTGCAGGCAGAAAAAAGTTCCACATTATTCTATATGAGAAGTTAATGTCAAAAGTGCAATCAAATTAAAAAATAGAAAGCAGGTGGAACATAACTTTTCAACCACCTACTCATCAAATAATTACTAGGCAAGTGCTGTTATTATAGAGTGATTTAAAAAAAAAAAAAAAACCACAGACTTCAGGTGATTATAAAAAAGTTACTATTATGGGTCCTGTAATTAGAGGAAACATCGGATGCCTCATTTCTGATCAATCTATTTCTACCTTCTGAGCTATAAGTTATAGGTGAGTTTCTTCCTGTCTATGCCCTTTTATAGGAAAAAAGTCAGTCCAAGTGGTTGAACATTTTTGTAAGGAAAGGGAATTCATTTAAGTAAAAAACTATGGTAATTCACTTAGAAGCATGAGATGTTTTTGAAACACACGGCTGAGAGAGAGAGAGAGAGTTAATAAAGCAAATGCTACAGATAGCAAGCCTGATTCTCCTCCCACTTATACCAATTTTATACCATCATAAATCCATAGTCTTTCATGGAATTTTTTTTTAAATATTCATTGTAAATCAACTAAGTACAGAGAAGAGATCAAGAACATCCTTCATCCACTCTTGTAACACAAAAATAAGTTATTGAATGAAAATGAGGGGTTTCAAAATTTATACCAGTGAAGGGAAACACTTTCATAAAATGTGCTGGGGAATTCTTTGCCACAAGATATAATTCAGCCTAGGAGTTGAAGAAGTAGGATTGAGTGGACTTGTGGGGTCTAAAGTTTTGCATTGTTTTGTTTTTGAGTGCAGTTATGGAACAAAAAAAAAAACAAAACCACATACATTTGTAAGTTGCACTTTCACAATAAAGAGATTGCATTACAGTACTTGTATGAGGTGAATTGAAAAATACTCTTTAGTTTATCATTTTTACAGTGCAAATATTTGTAAAAATATAAAGTGAGCAGTGTATGCTTTGTATTCTGTACTGTAATTGAAATCAATATTTGAAAATGTAGAAAAATATCCAAAAATATTTAATAAATTTCAATTGGTATTCTATTGTTTAACAGTGCAATTAAAACTGTGATTAATTGCGATTAATTTTTTGAGTTAATCGGGTGAGTTAACTGCGATGAATCGACAGCCCTAATTTCCACACAAGTATTATAAAAATATTCATAACAATTTCACATTTAAATTCTATCTTATTTAACCTGCATGAATCAAGAACATATCAGGCCTTTTTAGCCAGGAATAACACAAAATCAACTTATTTAGGTCTAGTCTATAGTCTGCTCCAAGGTAGTTTCATTACTTTGATAAGCAGCATTGTATACTCACATCTAATAAGCTGCAACTTGAGACCTCCAATCTTAGTGCTATGATTATAGGATATCATTGTTTTCTGTGGAAACTCTGATTTGGATTACCTGGGCTCATTTTACACAGGTTGGTACCAACCTCCTAAGTCCAAAACATGCATGCCTTTATAAGCAGGGTAACCAGATAGCAACTGTGAAAAAATGGGACAGGGGGTGGGGTAATAGGTACTTACATAAGAGAAAGTCCCCAAAAATGGGACTGTCCCTATAAAAACGGGACATCTGGTCACCCTATTTATAGGGGAGCTGTAAGGTTGGCAGAACAAGGTGAGCTTAACTCAAATGTTGCCCAATTCCAAAGAGAAAAGGCAGAAGTTGGAGTTATTCTGAAGTAAAGACAAGAGAGTAAAATAAAGTCTTAGTATACTATTCCAGAGCCAGTTTTTAGAGGGTCATGAGCATCTCAAATCTTATTTGCGAAAGCTAGCAATGTAAAGGGAAATCACAATGGGGGGAAAAAAAATCTAGCTGTTTTTTGTGAAGAAAATCTCAGAAACATATGGTGATATAAATTGACAAACCAAATAATAGGTGTGAGTGCTTGCTACTGTTTGTTCCTGAAGATTGCAGGTTATACATAGTCCCCTCTGCAGCTCCCCAGAGCTGTCTGTTATAGGTTGTGAGCACTATAACTATGGCTCTCACAGTTTGAGAGGACCCCAGGTTAATTTGTGGCTCTTGGGGTACCACTAACAGCATTTAAGGCCATTGACGTGTCTCTTCTAATTGACCTCCCACAGATTCCAGGGTCTCAAGGGGCAGTTCAGTAGTATTAGAAGCAGTGTGATCTAAGTGAGCTATGCACAGAGCTGAAAACAAGGAACTCCTACATTCATCTGACTCCCTTTCTGACAGTGTCCAGGTTAATTTTAGTCTGTCTTAATTTTTCCTCATCTATAAGGCCTTCCCCCAAAATGTGAGGGGGAAGAACATTGTGATTGTTAAATAGCTGATACGTGTGAAGCACTAAAGTGCACCAGGGTAGATTGACAATTTGTTCAAATAATTTCTATTTTCAACGTAACAAAAGGTTAACATAGGGTGTCTCAAAGTTCCAAACTAGAATAAAAAGGGATGTACAGCAAAATGGCAACATTTGAAAGTGACATGAAATTTGGGTTGGTCAAACCCAGAGGGAACTGGCAAAGCTATGTGACTGAGCAACACCATGGCAGATGAAAAGTGTTGACAAATGCAAGGAAACGCATTGCTAGGTTCTAAATTAACTGTAGCTATTCTGGGTGTTTTTGCAGAGAGCACATTGAAAACATCTGTTCTGTGTGCAGCAATAGTCAAAATAGCAACCAAAATGTTAAGATGTGTGACAAAATGGATAGAAAATACTGGCAATATTGTAATATACATGTATAGTACACATTCAGCTGGAAAAGTGCATTCAGCTCGTCACCCACCACTGCAAAGAAAAATAGAGCAAGACAGTAGAAGGAATTCAGAAAGGGGGGGATGAAAAATGACTAAAAAGCATGGAATCACTTCCATAGAGGGAGGGAAGAGAAGATTAGGACTGTTTAGAGAAGAGACAAATTAGAAGGGGAACAACATGCTGCTTTTGGGCAGTGTCCCATGGAAAAAAAAAAAAAAAAAAAAAAGGGTACTCCTAATTATCTATCCTTTTCCCCTTCAATTTTGAAGAACTCCATAAAATTGAAGGGAATGAAATTTAAGACTAAAAAAATGTAGTAAAGACAATGTTATGAAACTCACTACCACAAAATACTGTGAGACCAAGAGCTTAGTATAATTCAGGAGGAAAAAAAAAATAAGACACATCGATAATCAGGATCTCCACAGTTATATTAGAGTGGCTGCTGAGATAGAAAAGTCCTCCAGCTTCAGGAAATAAAGCAGCCACTAAGGCCTGGTCTACACTTGGGGGGGGAGGGGGGGGTTTGTAGAGGGGGGAGAGAAATCGACCTAAGATACGCAACTTCAGCTACGAGAATAGTGTACTGAAGTCGACGTATCTTAGGTCGACTTACCTCGGATCCTCACAGTGCAGGTTGACTGCTGCCGCTCCCCCGTTGACTCCGCTTCCGCCTCTCGCCATGGTGGAGTACAGGAGTCGATGGCAGAGTGATCGGGGAGATCAATTTACACTAGACATGATAAATCGATCCCTGATAGATCGATCACTACCCGCCGATCCTAAGTGATAGTGTCAAAGAAGAACTTCCCCTATGGACTGCTTATTTCATGGCTTCATGCATCTTATTTAGAAGCACCTGCCCTCTAAGCTTCAACCTCAGCATGACCAGTACAGTCCCACAAATTGATACAGTACATATTAGGATCTAAGCTATTTCAGTTTCTCCAGTAAGGTTTCTAAGCCACCCAAGATTGCCCCCAAACCTCATCTCTACCACCTTATAAAGTCCTTTACAAACACATGGCTATCTCTGCATAGGTATAAACACTACTTTTGTTTTTACACCTGCTGTTCCCCGCACTTTTCATGAGGTATAAATGACCACCTAAGGTGCAAAGCAATAGAGAATCGACTCTGGGGTACCAGTATTTGTTAAGGTAGGGAAAATAAAAGGAAAAAAAAAAATCAAATGAAGTCCATGCAGGCCTATACCAGTCAATCTCCTCTTCTCTCACTGTTGGGAAGCTGGTGTCCCTGCGTTTAGTTACACTGGTGACAAATTGTCAAGAAAATAACTTATCGTTTGTCATCAGCCTCTAAGAGCTGTACACAGACTGCCAGTGGGTACAATTTATTGACCTCTTCAGTGCTTTAGAAAAATGTTTTCCTCTTTTTATAAGGAAGGTGAAAGGATAAGACCCCCCTACTCTTCTCCAGCTGGGTGGCTAGACTTGCCTGAATCATTTTAATCTTTAACTCCATCACCAAAGGCCAGCAGTGGCCAATTCTGCCTCTGTAATATTTCCCCTCCCTGAAAATATGAAGCTCTTCTGGGTTTGAAAATAAAATCCTTTCTGCTCCTCACTTATGTTGATTTCTTGACTTCATGAAAGCAGCCATATTATTTTTGACTCATTTGGAAAAAAGTTTGATAGATTTTTTTTTTTATTTTTTTTTATTAAAGTGTCAGGTTTTGGAACAGGAATGGATTGGAGCACAGAATATGAATGTGCTGGCAGAATATTTTATAGAAAGGAAACCTTTACAAACTACTTTGAAGGTGACATGGACAGCAGCTTTTGTCTGGGATGCTGGTGCATGGGGACATCCATCTCCCTTTTTCCTTCCACATGCTGACACCTGTGATTTGTTTGTCTGCTCAGATCCTCTTTCAGTTAACTTACAGGTCCCCAGATCTCCCGCTGTTTACCCTTATTCTACCACCTCTTGTTTATGAGCTGTTGTCTCCCACAAATATGACGTTTCTTCTAACTCCTCACACTTGAGGGAATAAACAGTCCCATGGCTGCCTCAAAACAGAGCAGGTCCTGAATTTTTTTCTTGGTGTTAGGGACCCTTAACTTATCATCTGCCATGGAAATTCTTGTTAAATAAATAATTTGAAACATTTTGAGAGTCTTGTTAGCTTATTAGTTTTCATTTGGAGCATTTTGCACAAGGACATTCTGCATCATGGGTATTTGTTTTTTCATGCATGAAATAAAAGCATTTTGATTATGTAAGGTTTTCTCCTCTTCCTTACTTTACCAGATTAGAAGCATTTAGCTTTTCAGTGGAGAAAAAGTTTTGGTTTCTACCAGCTGTTTTTGAAAAATAATCATATACTATTATACATACACATTGATTCAGAAAACATTGAGATCCCGCTTCACCAATATTTTCATTTAAAAGCAACAACCATCTCCATTAAAAAAAAATATGGTTCTTTGCAGTAAGAGTAATTAATTGTTCTTTCACAAATCAAGGGCTATGGTTCAAAGTAAGCCTTCCCATGTGCAGATAGTTTAAGTGTGGAGAAACTACTTGCTTACAAAATCAGACATAAAAATACAAGTGTCACAGCATACTATTACTGAACAAATTGCTTACTTCCTGATTTACACCATATAATTATAAAATAAATAAATTGGAATATTAGATATTGGACTTACATTTCAGTGTATAGTACATAGAACAGTCTGTGTGAAATAAGTCATTGTATGAAATTGTGGCTTGTACTGACTTCGCTAGTGCTTTTAATGTAGCCTGTTGTAAAACTAGGCAAATATCTAGATGAATTGATATATCCCCTGGAAGATCTCTACGTACCACCAGAGGTACATGTGACCCACTCTTCTAGAGGAGAGAGAGAGACGGGGAACTGGGATGACTGGTTATCTGGGGAAGAAGAGCTAGCTACATTTGTTTACTCCAGATCTATTTCTGTGATGTCTATGTGAAGCCCTAAAAAGGGTGAAGCAGAGCAAGGACACACAAGCTTGCAAGAAGGATTGGGCACAAAGCAAGCAATTAATTTAATTAAACAGCACATTTCAAGAGAGAGAAGACATAGATGGAGCTTTGCCCCTGATGGACTAGCTTGGTGAGCACAGGAAACAAACCTCAAACGTGGGAAGTAATGTTGTGTAATGCTTAGCACAGAGGCATAGGTTTCTAACAGGGGATTGAGTTTGATTCCTAGCTCTAAGTGGGATGTGCTGCATGACCTCAGGCAAGTCATTTAATGTGTCAGTGCCTCAGAAATGATAATACTTGTTCACCTTTCTGAAGTGTTTTGAGAGCTTCAGATTAAAGACACATATAAAAATGCAAAGTTTTTTTTTTTTTTATATATATAAATATGAGGTGGCCTCTCTTCCTCTAAGCTGAGAGATGTGATGGCTGCTATGAAGAACACTGCAGGGCATGGTAATGGAGTTAAGAGACAGCCAAGCTCTCTCTATATATGTATCTCCTTAAATGAACCCACAGAACTGAAGGGTAACAAGGATCCTGCAGGGAAAGCTTCTGGGCAGCATCCTACGGAAAGCTTAGTTGTCAAATGCAATCTGGCTTTGTGGAGACTCAAGGGGAGACCCAGCCCTTCATGTGGGGTTTAAATTTTGGAGATATCCTATCAGGGACCTCGAAAGGTCATCAAGTCCAGTCCCCTACCTTCACTAGCAGGACCAAGTACTGATTTTGCCCCAGATCCCTAGAGTGGCCCCCTCAAGGCTTGAACTCACAACCCTGGGTTTAGCAGGCCAATGCTCAAACCACTGAGCTATCCCTCCTCCAACTCAACATGACTGGGAATGCACCATTCCTGTCACTCTGCTTATCTGCCAAGTTAGGTGTAACCAATTTAGCCTACACAAAGTTGGCATAAGCTTTGCTTTGGGGGGTATTGTTGTGGGAAGTGGGAAGACAGGTATAAGGTTACTCCCAAATCAGTGTCATCTATCAATTTTTTGAACTCATCCATGGGGAAAATATAGATTGGCAAGAAGCAGAAAAAGCTTGGCATACTTAGGAACATAAACTCTTTTAGCTTGAGGACAAGGACCCTCCCAGCCATAAAGAATGCATAATTAAGGAATCTTGGCTAATCAGACTTCAAAGGGCAAAAGATACAATGGGGAATTAATTAGATCTTGAAAGAGTCGACAGAGACAAGATAAGACTATTAATGTAATCTATTTACATAGACCCCATCACAATAGAATCTGTGCACCTTGTAAACAACAAATCTATTTACACAACACACCGTGAGGTAGGGAAAGATGATTATTTCCATTTTACAGTTGGGAGGAAGGGAGGTACAAGAGATTAAATCATTTGCTCATGACCACCCAGGAAGTTTATGGGAGAGTTATGAACGGACTCCAGATGCTGTCAGTCCCCAACTAGTGATTTAACCAGAATACCATCTTTCCACTTCCAATCAAACAACAAGAAAATGATGTATTTCAAAAGTAACCAATGAGAATGTAAAGCAAAGTTGTGTTAACATTCTTTCCTCTTGGAAGAAGAGAGAGCACAGCTCCATTGATTAAAGTTTTATTTTGTTCGCCCTGAAGACTCCTGTAAGTATGAAGCTGGTTGTTATATTCATCAGAATGAGTTAGTGACATAAATGTTGCAGCTAATCATGGCTGTTCTCAGCTCAATGAAAAATGTCACTGATTAGTTATTAGGGCCTCAAATTCAAGAGTGGGCTTTAATTTTAGGTTCCTTTTATTTGTGCTGTTCTGTCAAATGGTTGCACCATACAACCATATTGACTTGTCAGAGCTTTGATGACTTCAGTGGCGTTGCATAGCGTGTATGTCAGAGCAGAATTTGATACTGATTTAAGCATTAAAGTATTCACTAAATAAAATTTTATATCTGGATATTTACAGATGTGTTAGAATGGAGCAAAGACAATGCGGATAGAAATTGAAAGTGATTGACCTAAATATACAAGACTATTCTAACAGAGAAAATAGCACCTCTCCTTTCTACATAAAAAACTAATAGATATTCTAATCACATCTAATCACTAAATATGTTAAAGTCTTGACTATACCATAAAGAATAATTAACAAACAGAAAAAAAAATGTTTGACAGTTTCATGATATAAAGCAGGACTGAAAGGTTCAGATTCTGTGGGATTTTTGGTTTGTTTGTTTGTTTTAAATACTTTGTAGTTAAATTGTTACATTAATATTGTTTAAATTAACCACAGCAGTTTGAGATTACTTAATTTACCTTATAATATCTTCAAAAAGTCTCCAGTTCCCAGTGCTTTCAATATTAGGCCTTAAGATGTGATTTTATAATGATGTAAAGTATCAGAGGACTAGCCGTGTTAGTCTGGATCTGTAAAAAGCGACAGAGTCCTGTGGCACCTTCTAGACTAACAGACGTATTGGAGCATAAGCTTTCGTGGGTGAATACCCACGAAAGCTTATGTTCCAATACGTCTGTTAGTCTAGAAGGTGCCACAGGATTCTTTGTCACTTTATAATGATGTAGTTGCATGTAGACACTCTGAATTCAGATTAAGAAGGGCTTATTTCAGTTTAGTTTATTAGTTGTTACTGAATTTAATCAAAAGAAGTCATCCTTAAACTGAAACAGAAGTGTCTACACACAAGCTAGCAACTAAAGCAGTTAAAAAAATAAAATCACTTTAAGCAGTGCTATTTGTAACATAGCTTTTGGTGAAGAATGAGTGCTTGTCTATCAAGGTGGAAGATTTCTGTTGGATAGTTAATTCAGGTCAACATTTTCAGAAGTGGCCTCTGATTTTTAGGGTCCTGATTTTCAGGTGCTCAACATGAGACATCCTGAGCTGATTTGCTGTGCATCTGCAACTCTGACAGGAATCAAACGGGATCTGTCAGCACCTCTAAATAATCAAAATCTACATGTCTCAGTTTGAGTCCCCCAAAATCGGGATGTGAAAAGCCACTTCTCAATATTTTCTTCTACAATTTTCTTCTATAATTGGACATAGGACAAAGAACTGAGTACCTTTGACAGTGTCAGAGCAATATTTAAGGAGCAGCCCATACTAGAACAGCTTATCCCACCTCCCCCAAAAATTGAGGAATATGGAGGTTTGGGCCAAATTGAGTCTAGATGTGAATCACCTCTGCTTTTGAAAAAAAAAAACCAAAAGCCACCCCTGGTTTTGGTTTATCTCAAATTTGTACACCTGTTCTCAGAGGAGTGTTGGAAGGAAGGAAACAATAAAATGGATTAATCTACATCTCTGTATTGCTAGATATCTAGGACTGGGCCCCAAAAAACAAGTGGATAAGAATGCATGATTAAATAGGTTAGTGGAAAATATATCTGTATTCTATGAATACAGCAGTTTCAATATGAAAATCACAGAGACAAACGTCTCGCCTGGAGGTATCAGAAAGAAGAATTGGGAATCGTAAAGTGAGCCCTGAGGCACACTTTAAAGGAGATGGACGTAACTGAAGAGCAACAGTTTCCCATAAACAATCTTTCTAAGCCTAATAAATACTATATTGTTGCAATCATTTGAGAAGGATATCAGAAATTCATATCAGATGGGTCAATAAAAGGATGTTGTGAGCACGGTGAATAATCTTTATGATACACATCTGGGCTGTGATCCTCCAATGAGTTGCACCCAAGAAGACTCCTGTGCTGAAGTTAATGGGATGCCATGAGTGCTAAGAAATCCGCTTGTTTGGATTCTAGTATAGGACTGAGGTCCCACTTCCTAAATCTGAATCAGAAGCAGGAAATCAGCCGTTAGCAAAAGGTTCAGAGCAGTCAAAGTATTAACATTTGTTGAAGTTACTAACACTTTTCATATGCATAGCATGAACATAACTCTGTAATTGAATAAATATTACCTTCTCCAAGAGCCAGAGTAAACATGATGAAGTGTAGGTATTACTTGTAGACATGTCTATAATGCTTACTTCAGCTACATTAATGAATTTAGAATCACAACACTCCTGCAAGGTAATTATCTCCCTTTTACAGCAGGAGAACTGGCTAACACTCAAGGAGATTAAATGATTTTGCTCAAGGTCACACACAGTTTACAGCAGAGCTGGAAATTGAACCCAGATCTCCAGAGTCCCTATCCAGTGCCTTAAACACACCATTCTTCCTTTCGTGTGCCAAATTTAGATTGGTACATACCAATGAACACTTCAGGGAAAGTGTTACTGCTGACAGCATTAATGGATCCAAGATGACAATGCTTTCTTGACTGCTAAAGCTAATATCACAGATTTGATTTAACACAGATAATCTTTCAAAACCTCTATGCCCCCTGGCTTCAAATATAAGGAATATTCAGGACTTGTTCATTCTTTAAAAAAAAAAAAAAAAAACACACATGCAAGTACCTCTTGAACTTGTGAGAGTAAGGAAAATAGCAGCTACAGCTTGAATCTGACAATAGACACAGACTCTGTACAAGCTTCCCCACACAGCCTTGACAGCGTGACTCAGCCCTGACCTTCAAGACATCTGCTAGTCCAGTCTAAGGGCTCTGCAGAGCAAAGCTTGTCAATCATGCCCTTTTGCAATGCATGTTTGGTTTGTTATGTGTACAAATGGGGAACAGAATGAGATCTCTGAACATGCAAGTTGAGCCAAGAATTAAATCCAGGTCTCTAGAAGTGAAAAGCTAATGCACAAGCCAACTAACCCCTGTGATCTCTGTGGAAACAACTAGCAATAATACATATATTTTTACAAGCTAAAAGGTAGGTATAGATATCACTGGTACAGCACAAATATTTCAAGACAATACCTGAAGATGAATTTCCAATATTTTTAACTCAAACACTAATTCCTCTGTAGTCTGACTATTTTTTTTCCCCATTTATAAAATCAGGGAACATTAAAAACAAAAACAAAAAAACCCCACAGCCACATTGGACCAAATCCCGCTCTCCCAATGACATAATTAAACCACCCCCCAATGAGCGGCGCTAGCACATCTTCCACTGACTTAGGGCTGTCCACACCTGTGCTTCTGTCACTGAAACTTATGTTGGTTGTGGGGGGTGGGGGGTGGGGGGAAATGCACCCCGACTGACATAAATTATACCGAAAAAAGTGCTAGTGTAGACATAGCCAAACTCTTGATATTTGGGCCTATGTCTCTGAATCAGAGCTATTGGGGGAGGGGAAATGAACTGCTACACAAATCAGTGAACAAAAATGCTTTAGGTGGTTTGAGAAGTAGTAGTTTTTGGTTGTTTGTTTCACCTCAGGTTGTTTTGCTTCATATAAAAAATGAAAGCTTGTTGCATGTGAAAAAAAATTAATTCTTGCTCAGCTGAAAACATTATGCAGCATTTAGTTCTGATGCAAATGCAGAAAAAAAAACTTCTCTGAAAGAAGAGTGGGACTCTCTTAAAGCACTTGTTCATGTTAACTTTGCTTTAGCTGTAGTCTTTTAGAATTTCACAATTCTAACTTGGACAGATGACTTAGGAACCTTCAGTAGAACAAGAGCCAGAGTAGCACAAGACCACCTGAAAAATAATTTTCCTCTCCTCCCATCCTCCTAAGGATACAGAAAACAATTCGGCTACTTCACACACAATATTTGCCATAGATAAAGTTCTCAGTTTTTAAAATTATAATTTATAAATGTATAATTATAATTTTACCAACAAAAATCTTTTCAGGTTTTCACTGTGCAGCGGTGAAAATTAGCTACTTTGTCTAAGGGCATGTAGATGCCGTTACTTCCTCTCATCGCTCCTTTTCCTTAGAGAGCTAATCACTTAGGCCCTGATCCTACAACCTGTATGCACTTGAAGTTGAGCAGGAGCATTTTTTTTGCAGGATTGGCACTTAGCTACAAATGGGCACAAGAGAGATTTACTTGTCAGAGGTATTGTAGGGCAAATCAATCTACATTTACTGCCCTTACATCTGACACTCAGCCAATATCCCAAGCCACCAGACAGAAGTCTATTTTTAATTCTTATTTTTAACCTTTCCTATTATGGTGACTCATTTTTTGGAAGAGGAAAAAAGTATAGCATATCTGTTGATACAGATCAAAATATTTTCTTTACACACAAATTAGAAGCTGGAAAAAAAATGTCCCCAAAGTATCCTACTGAAGGAGTCATTTAAAACTAGAAAGTACATTGTAAAATCCCTAATTGATCTAGATATTTATGTTTATCTAGACACCGAAGGTATCTATAAGCCCTCAGTCTGAGCAACTTATATTTTTGATTAAGGGAAACTAGACAAGAAAGAACAGAAATAGAAAGAGTCTCTATGAGACTGCTCTGTATGCAATTCCTCTATAAGAGTCTATATCAAATCTGCCTCAAAAAGTGATAGCTGCCACAGCAAATAGGCAAACTGTTTGGAAGTGTAGGTGTCCAATACAGAGAAAACACAATTAATGCATAGGCAAGTGGTGGACTTGAAGGTATAAACATGTATTTTCCACATGTCCTATCCATGAGACAGTGGATCATTTTAAAACACACTATCCCCAAGGTCCTTCATGATATTAAAGTGCACTGAAGAGCACAAACTAGTTCAAAACTTAGAAATCTCACGAAGTACATTTTACTTAGTATGGATGTGGAACAGAGGAAAGGAAGAAAAAGCCATAGAGTTCAGGGATCTGTGGGAAAATTTGGACCTGACCTTCTTCTCTAATTTGCTCCATAGTCAGAAACAAGGAGGGTGACTTATTCAGGGCTTCCCAGCAATGAAATAGCTGGCATCAGGCCATGCTCCTATTGGTTTCCTGACTCCCAGCTACAATTGTGACCTCTCAGATTGGGAAGCGCATGTCACATAGGATGTATAGTCAGGATTGTTACTAACAGTATTTATTTTTATGGCCTCTCTTCTATATCTAGTATGGAATTGTTTTAGAGGGAAACATGGTTATTCACATGTAGAATAGCTGTTCCCTAATTACTCCCCTCCATAGCCCACCAAAGTATCTTGTGAAAGTAGCATCTTATATATTCACCTTCTCTCTCTCCACATACCGCTTCCCTGTTTTGGTTTCTCAGGAAGGGAGCAGAGCAATATATAGGGGCATCCATTTTTAGGGAAGGGGTTAATCATTTACTTACTCTAGAAAGATCAGGCAATAGAGAAGGATTGTTTTAGTAGTTTGCTTAAGCATAGTAAAACTAGGCTATCTGGCCAGCCAAAAAAAAAAAAAAAAAAAAAAAAAAAAAAAACAACACAATAGGAACTGATATTGTGGCTTTTTTGTTGTTAAGAAGATTCTCTTTATCACCACCTTTTGACCCAAATGGCTAGTTGAAATTCTGGGTCCTGGAGATGTTCCAGTTGAGACTACAAGTTCATGATGCAGTCTGGTGTTTTTGTTGCTGCAGTCTTGCTTATTTACACAGTATGAACAAAGTCCAGCTTCTGCGAATGCAGGAAGAATCAGAAGCAAGAGAAGCAGTTTTAGTTTACAGGCCCAAGCTTCTTTCAGCCAAAATCCCCAACCCAGAACCTGTCTCCAGGCTTCTCCCAGGGTCACACCATGCTGAAAGGTTGCTGGTTCACTTTTTCCTCTCTGCTCTCAGTCTGTTGCTTGTGTACACCCCAGCTTGTGTGTGTGTGTGTGTGTGTGTCTCTCTCTCTCTCTCTCTCTCTCACACACACACACACACACCTCTCCCCACCACTACCCAGTCAAGCACTCCACCCACATGGTGCTAGTTTTGGGACTGACTATTAGGCCTTGTGGTAGGTGTGAACCCTTAACTATCTCTTTCAACAATCTTAACTGTAGACTGCATTCATACATCAGTTTTGAGTGTCTTAGGCCATGTTGGCTGTTGAGGCAATTTTATTCCTTCTCAAATTGAAAAATGACCACATTGTTGGTGGTAAAATTCTAAAGAATCCCATTCTGAAACAATGCTCCAGATTCTCAGCTAGTTTAAATGAGCACCAGAGATTTACATAAACTGAGGACTGGTCCAAAAATAGCTGCTGTAGAACTTGTACATGAAGCACTAACTATTTTATAAACACCTATCATAGAACCACTAATTATATTTTTCCAATACAGTTTAACAGGATTAATGGCCAAAGTCTACTTGTGTCCTTATATTGAAGTCAATGCTGCTGCATCCATTTACAGCAGCAGAGTTTTTGGCCCAATATTTCCCTAAATCTAGACTCTTTCATGGTCATCAGAAAAAAAAAATGCTCATTTGTTTCAGAAAAATCTGAATTAAAACATACAAACAATTTTTACTGAGGGCTGGTCTACACTACACAGTTAGATGGTACCTTATGTCCATCTAATTAAGGTACCTTATGTCCATCTAATTAGGTCAGTGTCTATCCTACAGACTTCCTCCCACCAATGTAAGTACGCTACTACACTGACAAAACTCCACCTCCCCAAGAGGCATAAGGACTATGTAGTTAGGGCGAAGTAGTATCTGTAGACACTGCATCCCTTACATCAACTTCCTTATCAATTTCACGCCAAGAAAGCCAAAGCCCAGGTATCTTTGGACCCATGAAATAGACAAGACCGTACGGTTTCCCCCCAGCTCCTGGGCTCTCAGCTACCACCACTGCCCCTCTTAGGTTGGTGGAAGTGCTCCTACTGAGGATGCACACCACAGACCAAAAGGAGGATAGTGTGGACATGCACCACTGCAGTAATTACTTCAGTGGCTGTAAGTCGACCTAATATAGGTCCACTTAAGGGTATGTCTAGACTACAAAACTGAGTTAGGCAATTTAAACAATGGAGTACAAGGAGCTTCCTCCAGGTTTGAAATAGAAAGTTAAATTGTTATTACCGTCAACATCTTATTAATTCATTTGTGCCTTTACTGTTACATTTTATTTCAGTGATCATTTCTACACTCCTCTTGTAAAGCTTTCATTTTTTAAAAAAAGTTTTCACTTTAATGTCTTGGCTGTATGCTTGTCACAGCCCCTAAGAAAGATCTAAGTGAATGGTTTCCTTTAATATCTGGCTCATGCTATGGTGCCATATCTAACAGTATGAAAATAAACTAGACAACATATAGTGGACTGATGTGATCGAGTCATTTAAAGAGTCATTTTCATCCATTAGAACCAAATCCAACCATTTCAATTAGAGTTTTATAGAGCAATTAATTTTAACTAGGTGAGAAATCTTTACATTTCTGGTAGGGAAATAAGAAACTCTAGGACAAATAAAACAGAAATTGGTATGAGTTAGATGAACACAAACAATCCCCACCCACATTCAAGGAGTATGCCATAGCATTGCAATACTGAGCCGCAACAATATCCAGAGCACCTGCTCTTCAGCTCCTGAGATAAGCAGAGTGACAATATAATCGGATTATGCTATAGACTTAGATGAGCTTAAAGTAAGATGCCAGGGAGGGCAGTATCTGTCCACTCCTCTTCCCTTTCTTCAAATGGCTTAACTGACTTGCTAACACACACACCTATGGTAGTAAAGCACAGCCTGGGGTGCAGTGCGAAGGAGTGTATGGAGTCCATGCTTCCTCCAGTTTGTTGGATAGGCAGCATTCGGCATCTTGGACCCAATCCTGCATTTTCCACTCACGCAAAATGCCCATTAAGTCAATGGGAGTTTTATCTGGGTAAGAAGAGTGTACAGTATGGCTCTAGAAACAGCGTCCCCTTAGCCTCTAGCAATGATGGGAAAGAGCTTCACCTGAACCATTTCCACTCTAACAACATAGGTAGCTGATAAAAACATACCGTTGCTTTTGAAATTTTCTACCCTGCATGGGGTTTAGAGGATTAACTATGAGTACATATTTGATTTGTTATTTGCATTACTATAGACCAAGACACCTTTGTGCTAGGCACTGTACAAACAGAACAAAAAAAGATGGATTGTGGAGGGGTAAAGTGTGACTCCATAGTCAAGCCTGCAACCTGGTTTCTGTTATGTGCAAGCCTTACTCTCTGCCCCATTAACTTTGAGAAGATTTGTTATTTGTGTTAGGGAGGACTAGAGGCAATTCCCCCTTCTCCTGCTGTAGGAATGTGTTGTTCCCGAATCGTACGCCCACGAGAACGGCAAACTGTTCCCTTGGCAACAAGGCAGGAGTGACCTTGTTCTAGTGTCTGTGTTTGGAAAACTTACTGGCAACCTGACATCACCCTTGCAGCTGGTGTTCACGCGCTCAAGAGATGAGTTTGCTATCTTGTGTAATTGTACACCGCATGTTTTCTTCATGCACAAAAATGTAACCACTAAGAAGAGTTGTAAACAAAGTAAGGAGAAGAATAAAAACCCCAGGAAAGGTTTTTTCCTGGGAGGCTTTTGGCTTGAAGCTTTAAAAGCTAGTACCACAGACCTGGCGTTCTGTTTCCTTTCCTGCGTCGTCACCACATTCTGCTAGTACGTCACAGGTATATTGAACAGTGTGCTTTCATCTCACGTTAGAACTTGGGAACTTATTTAAATTGCTGCACAGATCAGACAAATAGCCCTGTCTAATCAGACAGCAGCCAGTGCCATTGCTTCAGAGGAAGGTGCAAAAGACACTAATTAACAAGGTCTTCCATAGGGAAGATATTTTCCTAGCCCTAGTCAGTTGGCATCTCTCCATAGCATGAAGGTTTTGTTTTAAGAAGCACATTCTCAAATTATTTAGTCCCCCCCCCCTTACCACTTGCACCTTTTCACTTAGAAATGCTCATTTTTAAAAGTCTTACAAATTCTCACATATTTAGATGCTTATTGGCACTTGAGCTTAGGATGGTGACCCAGCTGGGGCTCTGTGTGTATTTACACTAAGTAATCAATTTGATATTCTTCTTTTGCCTCTGTTTTTTTGTCCAAGTTAAATTTTTACCTATGAAAATGCATCCTACAAGTAGAATGCAGGTGTTAATATTTTCACATCAAGTTGCTAGTGAAGAGATGTTATGCATGTATCAGTCTTCTTTGAGTTTGTAATACTGAAGTTTAATTCCACTATCAAAAAGATTTGCAGTATATCAGTCTGCTGCTGTCAGAGAAGAGCCATCCTAATAAAACCACTGTGCTTTGGGAGAAGAGTGAGCAAAATAAAACTGCCATTCACCAATTAATCTTTGACAAGAAAAGGATGCCAAAAATGATGCCATAGAGCTAACACTATATTTAAAGTGTGCTAAGCCTAATAGCAAGAAACACTACAGAAATCAGAAGGTAACTGACAGATATTGCAATTATATTCAGTATCTTTGGGGGCCATGTTATATTACAGCTATGAATGGCTTATATGGGATAGTGTTATACTTCATGAGGGAGCTGGTTATTAACGTGAATCACTGAGACTACATAACTCCTGAGAGGTACCACCCCTTGGAGTGGTTTGCATATGCTGTTTGAGCTGGGTTTTCCATGGACTAAGAGACAAATGAAAGGGCTTTCAGTATAAAAGGATGAGTTTGAACTGACTCAGGGCCTTCTTTCTGACCCAGCAAGGAAATGGGACCTTCTGTTCAAGGCTGCCTCTTCTCTCTCCCCCTTGCTGCCACCGCTCCCTGCCACGTGGAAGGTTTTGAAAGACTTTAGACTACTAGGGCCCCAGACTTCTGCATGACTCCTGGTATATTTAGTGTGTTTAAATCTGTGTATTCAATTATGTCTTTTCTGCAATGCTTTTAACTTGTAACTGCTGTCAATACACTGTTCACAGCCCTCAGAGAGAAAGCAAAGTACAAGCACTGGCCTTTAAGAAGATTGGGTTCCTGGGGTGATAGTAGTGTAAGGCAGGGAGCTGTACAGTCTTAAAACCCCTCAGTCAGAAAGAACTGGGACGAAGGCCCCTACCTAGAGACAGGAGTTGACTAGAGACCTGACTGGGCACTCCTGAAATGGACTATGGAATGGGGAATACAGGTGTAATTACTGTGAAACTGACACTATTGCATCCAATTTCATGTTCAATTAAAAAAAAAAAAAAGGATGGAAAATTGATATAATCTTAAGCAAAGTAAGCAGTCATGGGATAAGAGGGAAGTTTCTCTTGTGGACTCAGGGCCGGCTCCAGGCACCAGCCCACCAAGCATGTGCTTGGGGCGGCGCCTGGAGGGGGGCGGCGCGGCGGGGCGCTCCAGCCCGAGAGCGGAGCCGCAGCGGGCTCGCCGCCCTCCCCCGGCGTTCCGGCCGGTTGGGGAGAGTGGGGCCTCGGCCGGGCTCACCGTCCCCCCCCCGGCGCTCCAGCCGGTCGGGGAGACCGGAGAGCCACGGCGGGCTCTCCGCCCTCCCCCCGGCGCTCCGGCCGGTCAGGGATTGCGGGCCCGCGGCAGGGCTCGGCACCCTCCCCTGCCACAATGGGTGGGGGGGGGGGAGGCGCCGGTGGCTTTTTTGCCTAGGACGGCAAAAAAGCCAGAGCCGGCCCTGTGTGGACTGGTAACTGATTAAAAGATAGGAAACAAAGGGTAGGAATAAATGGTCAGTTTTCAGAATGGAGAGAGGTAAATAGAGAGGTAAATAGTGGTGTCCCCCAGGGGTCTATGCTGGGACCAATACTATTCAACATATTCATAAATGATCTGGAAAAAGGGGTAAACAGTGAGGTGGCAAAGTTTGCAGATGATACAAAACTATTCAAGATAGTTAAGCCCCGGGCAGACTGCAAAGAGCTACAAAAGTATTTCACAAAACTGGGTGACAGGGCAACAAAATGACATATGAAATTCAATGTTGATAAAGTAATGCACATTGGAAAACATAATGCACATAATGCAAAGTAATGCACATTGGAAAACATAATCCCAACTATACATATAAAATGACTGGGTCTAAATTAGCTGTTACCACTCAAGAAAGATCTTGGAGTCATTGTGGATAGTTCTCTAAACCATCCATTCAATGTGCAGCAACAGTCAAAAACAAAACAAAACAAAAAAACAGTGAACAGAATGTTGGGGATCATTAATAAAGGGATAGATAATATATTTTGTTTCTTATTGCCTCTATATAAATCTATGATACGCCTACATCTTGAATACTGTGTGCAGATGTGGTTGCCCCATCTCAAAAAATATATTGGACTAGGAAAAGATTCAGAAAAGGGCAACAAAAATTATTAGAGTTATGAAACAACTTCCATATGAAGAGAGATTAATAAGACTGGGTCTTTTCAGCTTTGAAAAGAGAGACAGGATATGATAGATGTCTATAAAACCATGACGGGTGTGGAGAAAGTAAATAAGGAAGTCTTATTTACTCCTTCTCATAGCACAAGAACTAGGGGCCACCAAATGAAATTGATAGGCAGCAGGTTTAAAACAAAAAAAGGAAGTATTTTTTCCATACAACGTACAGTGAACCTCTGGAACTCTTTGCCAGGCCAAGACTATAACAGGGTTAAAAAAAAAAAACTTAGATAATTTCATGGAGGATAGGTCCATCAATGGCTAAGCCAGGATGGGCAGGGATGGTGTTCCTAGCCTCTGTTTGCCAGAAGGCTGGGAGACAGGGGATGGATTACCTGTCATGATTCCCTGTTCTGTTCATTCCCTCTGGGGCACCTGGCATTGGCCACTGTTGGAAGACAGGATACTGGGCTAGATGGACCTTTGGCCTGACCCAGTATGGCTGTTCTTATATTATGTAATTAAAGCACATGTGACAACAATGCAGATAGCATAAGAGATAAAATTACATATATAGTCCATACTGTCAAACTTCAGTGTGTAAAGACATACTTAAATCCATTTAGGCACCTAATTAAGGGACCTGATTTTCAGATGTATCCTCTTTTTCTGTATTAAATATCAGTTCGGCTTATTGCCTTAGGCTACTTGTTTGGAACAAAGCCTAGTAGAGACAAACTCCTTTAAAAAAAAAAAAAAAAAAAAAAAGGAGAGGGGGGGAAGAAAAGAAAAAAAGAAAGACCTATTTGATGGTCACAGCCACTGCTATCATTCCTAATTGCACAGTCTATGCAGGTTCTGGCTCATCAACCATAGCTATGTTACAGAAGCATCATGTGGGCAATATGTATTCCACTGCTGCTGTATGCCGCTTGGGAACCATCCAAAGAAAAGCTGATCTCTTGAGAGGAGAAAAAACAAAACAAAAAAAACATAGATTCAATGCTGCATCTAAAGATAATAATGCATATAGCAAGTTATGGTAACAGACTATTTGGTAATACAGAGAATATATGCCCCCAATCCAGAGGCACCCGATACAATCTAAATGAGAGAGGAATAGCTAGGAACCAACAAGTGCAGCACTAACGATAAAAGGGAACACGGATGAAGGCCAATTACCTGGTTCTGATGCCTTCATCACAGCTGTGTAAGCATGTGAGAGTCACTTAAGTAAAACATGCTTGTTCAAATACTTACAATGCCTTCTACTGCCCAATTTATTTTGTGTTAGTTGGACTAAAATGGCGTCGGAAGGCCACATTTGGGGATCATAACTGGTTCTGGGCAGGAAATGGTTTTCCCACCCTGTGAGAATTTGAGATTGAATGTTTCCTATACCAAATCAGGATGGAAAGTCAACATCTTGAGAGTTTTCCCAAACTGAGAATCCAAAATATAATCAGATCATGGTAAAGAAAGTGTTTGATGTTGATAATTTCAAAACATTGTTGCAATTTTAAGCCTTCTATTTTATATAACAAAAAGGTTTAAACTAAAATTTCAGTTCAAGATGACTGTTTGGAGAATGAAACTTTGTATTTTGAAGATTTTGGGAGATGCATCAAATCCTACCTTTTCTCATGAACAGTTTTGGTTTTAGCAAATCAGATTTTTCTCCAATAAAAAGCTTTTATTGAGAAAGTTTCCAATCAGCTCTAATCAGAACCCTGTTGTGCTAGGTGACACACACACACACACACACACACACACACACACAATACATAGAGAAACTCTGCCTCAAAGAGACCACAGGGGGAGAGAATGGATTTGAGTCTTGTGATTTTGGGGGTATTCCCTCCAGCTCTTGGAGTCACATGATTAATAATAAAAAAAAAAGATTCTCAAAGGAAAAGTTTTACCCTCATGGTTGTGGAGGAAAGCTTGAAAACATGACACTTGACATTCTAAAACCAGAAGGCAAATAAAAAACATTTTATTTATATATAAATAAAAATAAATCCTCCAGATTTTTAGGTCAAACAAACATTTGAATGGCAAGACTGCAGTTATCCTGCCTTCCTTTAATTTTTCCCTACCCTTTTATTATCTTATTCACTTTATCCAGTGTAGCCACCAGGTGTCAGTGCTCACACCAATACTATAGATGGTGGGCCCAATCCCTAAACCTTCCACCTGTAGAGCTCCCACGGATCTCAAAGGAAGATCAGCCTTTGCAATGCTTGGACAATCATACCTCAACTAGGAAAATTTCCCAAGGTAAGGAAGACATTTTTCAAAGCCTAAAAATATACTTGTTAGCTAATAGCTCCAAAAAGTTTATAATTCATTTAAATAGCAAGTGATTTGCCAAGGCCCATTTCAAAAAGTAGGTATGTTAACCCTAATATTTGTTCCAAACTGTACATTTTGCATACCTAAAATTCTCCAGGTTGTCCCTATGGGGGGGTGGCGGGGAAGAGAGAAAAGGAGAAAAAATTAAAAAAGGTTGTCTTCACATCCTCTTCTGAAAATATGCTAGGTGGTGGTGGAAAGCAACTGCCCCATTCCATGCCACAAAGTACTGCAGTCTGCATTTCAGTGCTAGGCAAGTGCTCCATATACATCACCAGATCTCACTACTATAACTTCCCACAGCAGCTGTATTACTGAAGAACTATCAAATGGTCAATCACAAGAATGAGATTCCCAAGTATGGGTGGCAGCACTCAACTTGTTAACATACACTTTCTTCCTAAGGAGAAAGTGAACACAAAATATTATTAGGACACAAACCCTCTGTCATTTCTTCACTTTACCTGTCACACAACACACTTAACAAGCCAGGAAATCTAGACAGAAACATATCCCTATCAATATTACTCCTACAATTTGGAAAGGCCTCTCATACCATGGTGTTGAGTGTGTGCTATGTAGGCATTAACACCAGACAGCTGAGTCCTGCAGTCCTTAGTCAGGCACAACTCCTGGTGTCTTCCAGGGGATTTTCATCTAATAAAATAAATATCTAGTTCTTATATAGCACTTCTCATCAATAGATCACAAAATGTTTTACAAGAGGAGTTTTATAATCCTTATTTTACAGGTGGGGAAACAGAGGTACAGGGAGGTAAAGTGACTTGCCCAAAGTCACCCAGCAGACCAATGGCAGAACTGGGAATAGAACAGAGGACCGCCCCCCCCCCCCGCATGCTCTTTAAAGGACTTTTGAATCAAGGAAGATATACAAACGTGCAATTCAATATGAATATTTAATGCAGACATTTCATATTAATTCTAGGTAGAATGGTAAATTCACATTAAATGCTTAGTCTTAGTGTTAACAAAAATCTTATTTTAGTGCAAAAGTTGTCTAGTCTACATTCATTATCAATATCAAATGTACAGAGGAGGCTTGTTTTCTCCCAATTTTAATTTTTTTTAAAAGTTACTTCTAGCCTGAAATCTTAATAAAGAGAAAAGGCCATAACAGAAATGCTGGAAAACTTTAATTATAGCAGCACCATGAACAATTCCACTATGCTGAGCCAATGGAGGAGAAGTTACAGAAGCAAGCAGAGCAGGGACTGCTGTACAGGGGAGCAGGGGGTAAAATGGGCCCAGCCTGAGCCCCGGCTCCTGCTCCCCCTCCCAGCCCCAGAACTGTGCAGGGGACACTGCCTCACTCTGGGGGAAAACTACAACCCACATGGTAAAACTACAGAGATGAACAAGCCAGAGACTCCAGCTAGGAGGGGCAGCTACAGAAGCAGCCAAAGCAGGGACCTCTGGATATTCAGATAACTTTCTACAGTGTTGTTTGGACTTGCTCCAACCCCATCCCTCCTCCAACACAGGTACTTTATACCAGTTTCATTCCACAACTGCCTCTTGCCTTCTCCCCTGCCATGTCCCCCCTCAATCCCTTTATGTACCCTGTCCTGCCACATTTAGCTTAGCCCCTAACCCCCTCTCCCCCCCAAAAAGAATGTAGCACTAACATGACATTTGCTGTCATCACATTGTTCACTCTGCTTACGTGTTCTACCCCTTCCCCCAACCTGTGTCTGTGTGGTCTATTTAGACTGTAAGCTCCTCATGGCAAAGACGGTCTGCTACTGGAGGATGGAGAAGGGCAAATATAGTTTCCATCAATAAAAAAGGGAAATAAAGGACAACCCAAGGAATTACAGACCAGTCAACTTAACTTCAGTACCCGGGAAGATAATTGAGCAAATTTATAAACAATCAATTTGCAAACACGGAGAAGATAATCAGCTGATAAGTAACAGTCAGCATGGATTTGTCAAGAATAAATCATGTCAAACCAACCTAGCAGCTTTCTTTGACAGGGTAACAAGGTTTGTGGATGGGAAAGAAGTGATAGACATTGTATATGTTGACTTTAGTCAGGCTTTTGATACAGTCTCACATGATCATCTCATAAACAAACTAGGAAAATACAGCCTAGATGGAGCTACTATAAGGTGGGTGCTTAACTATCTGGGAAAATGTTCCCAGAAAGTAGTTGTCAGTGGTTCAGTGTCAGACCGAAAGGGCATATTGAGTGGGGTCCCACAGGGACCAGTTCTGGGTCCAATTCTGTTCAATAGCTTCATTTATGATTTAGGTAATGGCATAGACAATATACTTATAAAAGTTGGTGGATGATACCAAGCTGGAAGAGGTTGCAAGTGCATTGGAGGATAGGATTAAAATTCAAAATGATCAGACCATTTCTCCAGCTTGTCCAGAAGTAAATAGGCTGTAGTTCAATAAGTGGAATACTTTGCATTTGTCCTTAGGAAGGAACAATCAGTTGCACACATACAAAAGGGGAAAGGACTGCCTAGGAAGGAGTACTGCGGAAAGAGATTTGGTGGTCAAAGTGGATCACAAGCTAAATGAGGATAGATGATAGATATAGAGAAAAAAAACAAAAAACAAAAAAAACAAAACCCACACCCCATTCTGGGATGTATCAGCCGGAGTATTGTAAGCAAGACACGAGAAGTAATTCTGTTCTACTCCATGCTGATTAGGCCTCAGCTGGAGTATTGTGTCCAGTTTGGAGTGCCACATTTCAGGAAAGATGTGGACAAATTGGAGAAAATTCAGAGACAAGCAACACAAATGATTAAAGGTCTAGAAAACATGACCTATGAGGGATGATTGAAAAAATTGGGTTTGTCAAGGCAAGACTGAGAGGGGGACATAGGTTTTCAAGTACATAAGAGTTGTTACAAGAAGGAGGGAGAAAAATTGTGAGGGATGGTCTAGATCAGTGGTTCTCAAAGCCCTCAGCCCACACCGCTTCCTGCAGCCCCCATTGGCCTGGAGCAGCGAACCACGGCCAGTGGGAGCCGCGATTGGCTGAACCTGCGGACGCAGCAGGTAAACAAACCAGCCTGGCCCACCAGGGGCTTTCCCTGAACAAGTGGTGGGCCAGCTTTGAGAACCACTGGTCTAGATAATACCTAGTCCTGCAATGAGTGCAGGGGACTGGACTAGATGACCTCTCAAGGTCCTTTCCAGTCCCATGATTCTGAGTTTTCAAATACCACCTCACAAGGCATACTTTGTACAAAATGTAGGGCTGCACATAGAGATACAGACTGTCAGTCACCTTGCATCAACCTATTTGTACCTGCGTTTAAACTCAAATGTGTCTCCAGCCAACATAAGCTTCCTTTTACAGCATTGCAGTAAAACCACATTCCTAAGTGGTGTGAAGTCGTGATCTGCCTACTGTGCAAACTGTGTCAACACTAACGGTCCTCCAGTAGCTGTCTCTTAATGCCCCATCCTCTGTGACAGTGACTGCTCTGGTCACAGGCACAGAGACCAGAAGCCACCCCACACTCATTTCAAGCCCCCTGCCTGTTTTTGAAATACCTTTTTCCTCATGGTCCACCTTGGTGAACACACCTAGCAGCTCACCCTTGCTGTGAGCAACTGCCCAAATGACCACACTAGCTCCATGCAGATGATGAGCTCCTTCCTGGAGTAGATAGGAGGTACTGGATCTGCTGGGTATGTGGGGAGAAAAGGCCATGCAAACACAGCTATGGACCAGCTATAGAAAGATATCTATGAACAGATTATATGGGAGATGCAAGCAAATGGGTACTACAACAGCACTGCGGCAGGCATCCCACGAGGCCACAGAGGCCAGCATACGATATGGTGCTGAGCCACAAACTGAAAGCTTTTACAGTGAGCTGCATGCTGTACTTGGCAGAGATTTCTCCAGCATCCTGCAGACCACTGTGGATACCTCAGAGGTGCCCGAGACAGAGACCTTGCTGTGGAGGAAACATGGCAAGGGGCTCCAGTCATTCTGCAAACAAGACCTGTTTGAGACTCTGCCATGGTTGAGCCAGTCCCTCGAGGTGAGCATGGACAAGCCTGATGAAGTGAAAGGGACTTGGGTAAGCATCCACATTTATTTTACCTTACAATTTTTAAATTTAAAGATGCCACATGGCTCACCCCCAAGTTAAAAAAACACAGATATTGACTTTTGTTTTGCTTGTATGAGAAAACAGAGGTAAAGTTGGTATCTACTTTTCATTCCCATCATAATTTAGGCTGGGGGAGGGCACGGAGGCATGAGGAGCACTTCATGTCAATAGGGAAGTCCCATTTATCCTTCTGAGAGAGCTCAATAAAGCTTTCATAGAGATTGCTCCCCCGAAAGGTTTCTAGGAGATGTCTGCCTTATTTCTTCTTCTATGGTAGGACACTTTCCCATGCCACTCTGTGAGGAGTTCAGCAGGCACCACTGCAGTGAATAGACTAGTAGCACATGGGCCAGAGCTGCTTCAGGATGCCAGCAGCAACTAATGTTTGCTATGCCTGTGTTACCCTTAGGAGTGAGATATCAGCTAACGCCACCACTGCCTTTTGGAAAAAAAATGTGCCAATATTAAGTGTCATTGCCTTATATTTATATCCTTGGAATATGGACCAAAGTTTTATCTTTTCATGCATCAGAAAATCCTGCCCCCTCCAGCAGCTGATTCATCTCTGTCTTCCACCATAGCAAAGCAGGGGGAATTCAGCTGCCTCAGATATTATGCATGACACAACAGGGATATTTTTCGTCACGGAGATCCAGTCTAGCGAGTACACACCACCCATGTCATTTCAATCTACCAACTGCACATTCAGCAGTCATTCTGCACCTGCTGAACTAGTAGTTGAATCTTTCCTTGGTGCTGTCAAGGCAGCCATGGATGGCTTCATGAGCCAGTTGAGCAAGGGGTAGGCTGGTTCCCTGAGAATAGCTATTAGCATTTCAATATCACTAATGGCAATCTACTGGGGGGAGGGGGAGGGAATTGTCCCTGCTTGCACTGCAGTTTTCTGAACAGTCCTGTGTTCTTAAGTATGTGAGCATCATGCATATTTCCCTGAACAATGCCTGTGTATCCATAAAAAAAGAAGCCCTGTTGATGTTCTCTGTACCAAGGTGGGCTGGGGCCAGAGTAAGGATGTGAACTCCATCTACTACCCCACGGTAGTTTAGAACCCTATTGCTGAAAATCCATCCACTATATCCTGCAAATTGCCAGAATCAGTTCCGTATTGCAGGATATAATCACCAGCCCTACACACTGGCATAGCAACAGCCACCTCTTTGGATTTTCCAACTCCCAGGTCATTTCCCACTGGCCAGTAGCAGTCCAGCATTGCAAGCTTCCAGAGAGCAGAGAAGCAATTGGAGATTGCAGTCAATGCGCCTCTAATTCTAATGCCCCTGCTCCATAGGGAAGGGGGCAAGATTAGCACCCAGACACACAAGGCTGTATTTGTGTATCTGAAAGTTCTGCAGCCATTGCTTGTTATCCAAAACCTGCATTAATGCAATCCCACCAGTCAGTGCCATTCCTTGGGCTCAGAAGCCGTGCCTCTCTGTCTGCAGCTGCTCTATGAATGCCACCAATGACCTTGAATTGTTTTTCATTTTGTCCCTTAGCAAACTGTCCTCAAAGACATCATCATGTCCCCCATTGTTGCAATACTTCCTGTGGGTCTGCATATACAGGAGAATCACGTGCCCCGTATTTGCAACATTCTATCAGAGATGGTGGACATCAAAAATTCCTGTTTGAGAGGTTCCCCCTCCCTTCAAAAAAAAAAAAGATGCTAAAATTGTGGGATGTTGATGATATTATTGGATGGAGAAAGTTACTTGACCCCTTGCTCCCAGAGATCTGTGGGCAAGTCATTTCTATCCCACAATACATTGCAAAAAACTTTCCCCACAGCATTGTGCCACATGGTAGTGTGTGGCACACTGGGATACCTACCTGTGGTACAACACATCTTGCATTCACACAAACGTTTCTGGTGAGTATGCACAGTGCTGATACAAGCAACCAAGTATGCATGTGCACAAGCAATACATACACTTTGGTGGCTGTATGATGATTCACCTGCATCAGCCAAAGTTAGTAGTGTAGACATGACCTGTAGTAGTGTAGACAGATTAGGACCAAAGTTT
>NW_020664404.1:17190631-17198228 GCF_002925995.2 Terrapene triunguis | reverse complement strand
TCTCAAAGAATGGATCTCCAGAAGAGTAATGGGTGGGTGGGGGGGGGGGGAAATCAAACACAAAAAATCCCAAACAAAACAAACACCTTTTTATGATGGGATATGTTGCAGCATTTCCCAGGATTTGGAAAATGAATTCCTTGGGAAGGTCATTTTTACCATCAGGTTAGATACAAAATCCTATCTCTTTCCAAGACAAAAGCATACCAAGGAGCAGAGTAAAAAGCTTAGTGTTTTCTGACAATCACTTATTAAAACATAGATCTCTCCTCAGGTAGGATCTCTTCTTATTCTTGAGGAAGGGGAATAAGTTACACCTCCTTGATTCAGACCTCATTTTTTCTTTACTAGTGGGTTCAGCTTTCAAGCCATGCTCAGACGCACACTTCCCCATACCACCTTCCCATTCAAAGAATTCGTCTCCAAGAATTCATTCTTCCCCAGCCCATATTTGCATTCATCCACTGGTATCTACTACTCACCATCCTTGTTATGAAGAACAAATCAGAGTGAAGAACTGAATTTCTCTGGGGATGAAGCTTAGAAATGAAAAAGGCATAACAAAAAATCACGTGATCTTTGACCAGTATATATCTAACCATTGAACATTTCTGCTGTACACCAGTCAGATCACAGGCACTGAACTTCACAGAACCTGCAAGCTTCTGAGGAGACAAATCCTCACATGACTCAGTATCATTCATACTTTTGTTCTGCCACATGAAGGCTCTTTTGTAGACATCCATCTGCACCCACACATCAGAGAAGTTCAACCATTAGTCCATTAACAGCCCATTACCACTTCTATTAAATTGCCTCCTCAGCCTTGGTAGGGATTACCCCATACTATTCTGTTTTATTCTCATTGTTTTTCCTTCTGTGAGTTTTACTGAGACACAGGAAAGATCCACAACTTCCCTCAATCTCAGAGCAGCAGGCCATTTCGTTGCTGAATTTCAAGACTTATTAATCGTTATCTATCTATCTGTGCAGGAAAATGTTTGCCAGAGTATCAAACTGTGATGAACAAAGCCCTAAAGGTCACAAGTTTAATGGTGTTTGTCTACACAGCTCACTTTTCATCATGAAGTTGAAAGTGCCCAGTAGACGCCTGATGAATAGGGAGGCAAGCAAAAAAACCAAACAAAAACAAAAACACAATAAACCTCTGATATAATCACAGCAGAGCTGGTATGAGATTCAAGTGCAAAAGCCTTCGGAGCTTCTGAAACAGCAACAGGATCAATGCATCACGGTCTTACTCACAGCTTTTTGGGGGCACATGCAGGGTGAAACTGAAAACTGACAGGGAGTAATTCCCCTTCCTCCTGAAAGTCAAAAAGATTAAAAGAGGGGGAGAAAGAGATGGGAAAGAAGGAAGGTGAAAGATAACCCTGACTGAAAACAGAGTGTTTTCTCCCATTTAAAGGTTATCCAAGACAGAGGAAAGAGGGAATTCTGTATGAGTGGTTGAAGCTGATGAATTATGGATAAAGCTTCCTGCCCCCCCATCCCCCCGAACAATACATACGTGTGTTTTTTCAAAAAGCACCCAACAGACTGAAGGCTCAATCCTCTTCACTATCTGGCTGCATGACTAGTATGTTCAATGCACGTCCATGCCTGACCAGATGGCACTGCTCAGAGGACAAAATCAGAGGGAATGAGGAAAAGAGAGAGGGGGCTATTGGGATATTAAGCTCACCCAGAGCAAAACGTGCAAAGGTCAAGAAGTGGAATAGAGGATAGTCTCTGCTGTGAGAGACCATGAGTGAGCAATTGCAGTCCCTGCAAGAAACATTCCATGGCTGAGGGTATTATCCAGAAAACTTTTGCATAAACTTCCTGCCCACCATATTTTTAAAATTAATTTCCAGAAAGAATTTTCTAACTAGTTGGTGTCCACATTTAGACTTAAATGGATTCCCAACCACACAATAGGTTTTCTGCCACTTAGCACCCCATTTCCTAGGAGTTCAAGGGTAAAACTAGGATTGAGGCCTGTCTACACTCGAAAATTAGGTCACCGTAACCACATTGTTCAGAGTTCTGAAATATCCACACTCCTGATCAGTGTAGTTGAGTTGACCTAAGTCCCCCATAGAAGAATTCTTCTGTCAACCTCGCTACTGCCTCTTGTGGAGATGGATTACCTACGACAATGGGAGAATCTTTCCTGTTGGTGTAAGTCAGTGTTTCCCAAACTTGGGACACCGCTTGTGTAGGGAAAGCCCCTGGTGGGCCGGGCCGGTTTGTTTACCTGCCGCGTCCGCAGGTCTGGCCGATCGCAGCTCCCACTGGCCATGGTTCATTGTTGCAGGCCAATGGGAGCTGCTGGAAGCGGCGGCCAGTAGGTCCCTCAGCCCGCGCCGCTTCCAGCAGCTCCCATTGGCCTGCAGCAGCGAACCGCGGCCAGTGGGAGCCGCCATCAGCCAGACCTGCGGACGCAGCAGGTAAACAAACCGGCCCAGCCCGCCAGGGGCTTTCCCTACACAAGCAGCATCCCAAGTTTGGGAAACACTGGTGTAAGTATTGTCTGCACTGAAGCAACACATCTGCATTTTGAGTCTGGACAAACTGAGTAACCATAAGCATTAGAAAAGAAGAAGAAGAAGAAGAAGAAGAAGATAGAAACACTGGTATGCCGTAGCAAATTATACTGGTTACTGACATTTTATGGCATCTCTGCAGTACACGGTCTTCCAACACCAGGATCTTGCATTGGTTTAGTGCTGACTTAAGGATGTGTATCACACACTGAATCATCAGTATCACTTCCTGCAGTATCCTGGGTTCTCCTTGGGGCCTCCCTCAATAGCTTCTGAGATCTGACTAGACCACTGCATATTGTGAATCCAATTTTTTTCTGAGCAGTAAATAAATTCCTGTGTATTTCAGGGATCAGGGATTTGTCTTACTCCAAACAGTAAAACCCAGCACCCAGGGCACATGCCCCATGGGGTGGGATATAGAGTACATCTAAGGAATGTCTTTTTGAGGCCTATATCCACAAATTGGAGATAGTGGAGAAGGAGGGGTAGAGGTGGACCTAGCACTGGAAGATATAGACAACCCACAATGCCTGCTCCTGGGAAACGATGAGGAACTAGCTTGAAAAGTGATTTAGGTATTCATTAACCACCAAAATAGAGAGGTCCAGCAATTTATGTTTCTTCAAGTCATAGGTAAACACACGAAATAGTGAAACCAAGTTTAAACATGGATTTAAATCCATTTGTCCCATTTTGCACAAAGTGACAGTCATTTGCTGGAAACAGCAGTTGGAATTTGGTAACTTTCTGTAGTGTCTGAAGTTAATTGTATGCATCAAATTAGCAACGGCCATCAGAAGCTCTGAAAGTCAGCAGTATTTTTCATACCAAAGAACATTTCAAACTTAAAATTTAAAAAAATGGTTTGATCCAAGCCTGTAAGAGTATGGAGAGCAATTTCACGCCTAGGAGGATTTAACCCTAAGAGAGGGAAAGTAATGTTTGCTTCACCAACCTGGCCCAGGGATGAACCTTCAACGTGTGAATAGGATTCCAGAGGAGTCCATCTTCCAACAATCCATGAAGCGGAAGAAAATCATGTTGTCCCTATGGGCAGGGCAGTGGATTGTCACTCAAGACCTAGGCTCTATTAAGGGCTCTGCTATGTGAAACTAGGCAAGTCACTTTGCCACCCTGTGAATGTTTCCCCACCCTTTATCTGTTTTGTCTCTTTAGATAGAGAGCCATCACCCTGAAGAGCTTACACTTCTGTTGATTCAATGCTTAGTACAATGGTGTGCCAGTCTTGGTCAGGGACTTTATGTGAACAACAAGGAGTCTGGTGGCACCTTAAAGACTAAACAGATTTATTTGGGCATAAGCTTTCGTGGGTAAAAACCTCACTTCTTCTTCGGATGTGAAGTTTTTACCCACGAAAGCTTATGCCCAAATAAATCTGTTAGTCTTTAAGGTGCCACCAGACTCCTTGTTGTTTTTGTAGATACAGACTAACACGGCTACCCCCTGATACTGAACTTTACGTGGTTACCAAAATGCAAGCAAATACTAAACAATCTTACTGTGTTTATTTCTATTCTCTTCTCATTCCCCCTCTCCCCACAAAAAACACACACAACTTATTTGGGCTAATTGCAACATTTTGTACGCAGTTCTCTTTTACTGTACTGAAAAGCACCAGGCAGAAGTTGGACAGTCAGATGTACAAAAATGAAAAAAAAAGATATGTAACTTCTTTTCTTTTGTAAAACTGCTGCCACCAAGAACAGGCTCAGATCTGCCAACTGTACAACTTTATGATTTTATTGTCAAATACATTTCCCAGATAAATGCTTCTTACCTTTTCAATGTTTCTTTTTTATTAATTATTAATTATTATTATTATTATTATTAAACTGATGGGCTGAGCAAAGTTATCTTTTTAAAAGGCTGGAACATGCCAGGGAATGCACATTGTTTTTCCAGACAAAGACTCTTTAAAAATATTTTTATTTTAGAGCTTCTCTCTTATCTGTATGGCTTAATTTACATAAATCTGCACTGCTTTGCAACAAATCAGATTCAAGGGTATCATCTGTGAGCTATATAGAAAGACAGCAGTAAGAACATTAATCTGTTCTTTTCATAATATGCTGGTTCTCAAGAAGTTCCCACAGTCTGGTATTAACAAGCCATTCATTTCATTTACGATCTTAATGACTAAAGAAAAAAATAATGAAAATGATGATTGCTTGTTTGTTACCAAAGGGGTGCTGTAGTTAACCACCGGAAAGACGATTAAGCATCGTAAAATTGCCCTTGAAATCTGACTCTGACTGTCTCCTCTGATGTGCTATGCTATCAGTTCATAAGGAAGTAAAAAGATAAAATAAAGGTTTTCTCATTACCACATTAAGCAACTGGTTAGATAATTTCACAAGATTGGTCAGGGGAAAAAAAGTGTCTAGGCAAACAAACCAATTAAAGGTACAGGAGGGTTAAATTATTCAACAGTGAAAGGTGACTTAGATCCAGATTTTATTCTTTGATCAATTCTGCAGACATAAAATGACTTGCCTTATAAGAACATAGGCTTTATGAATCTCAGCTATGCATTGCCTCTGTTGTCCTCCTGTTTGGTGGACTTGCAGGCCCTACCTATATTTAAAAAAGGAACCAAAAAGACAATAGAAACTTGCTCACACCCATTGCTACATTCTTGTCTCATGCTCAGAGTATAATATCCTGTGATAGTAGATCTCTGGATCACAGTTGCTAATTTATTCCCCACTGTTTTTATCCTGTCCCTGAATCAATTTTCCTGCTTGTTCACTTTTTTGCTACTAACAGCTGGACCACAGACCTATGGAACTGCAGGTGTAAGTTCCAAATGGCAAACCGCTAGTCCTACTCTTCGGGGAAGGGTTACATAGACACACCAAGCACAATTTTAAACCAAAGAAAGATTGATTATTGAAAATACTTCAATAGTTTATGGTTATAAAGCATTCAAGTTCTCCAGGCATTCAGAGAGAGAGTTTAAGGAGTACATGTGCAGCCTGTATCTTGCACAGTTTCCCAAATCCTAGCTAAACAATCCCTCCTGGCCACCCACTAGGTTGCTGTGAGAGTAATCCAAGCCTCTGAATCCCTGGGTATTTTAAGCCTTCCTGGATCTCAGCAGGCTCCTGCACTGTTTCCTCCCTTGGCACACTTCCTGGAGACTCTCCATCTGCTAACCCTTCATGAAACAGATCTTGAGCCCTCTTCAGGCTCCCCCAGGACCAGTGCTTATTCTCAAGATACCCCAGTATCTTAAATACACTTAGAATTATACCCAAAAGCCTTCTGGTTTACCATTTAACTCTCTCAAGAGGCACATAATAGTTGTGAAGCAGATAAATACTTTGCCTGGAGTCGAACACAGTTGCTCTTTTAACTTAATCACAAAGCACAAGAGTACAGATCATTTAACAAACAAACATCTTATCCACAATGCCCCTTACTAGGTCGCCTTTCCTCGGGAGGCCATCTGGGCTCAGGAAGATTGAGGGAAGGGGCTCTGCCTCATATAGGCCCCTACAGTCTAGAATGCTTCTCTCTCCCCTGAGCCCAGAGGAAGAAGGCTAAAGACCCAGATATAAAAAGTGAGCAGATCACTTAACTTTTACACTCTCCCCCGCCCGGTGACCACCCCCCTTTTCCAGCATCAACAGGTGATCACAAACCCTGCCAGGTGACTGTTGCCAACCCAACTTCTCCCCTGCTAAACCAGTTCCCACCCAGGAGAGCCATTCTATTTGTTCAGTGCTCTCCCATTGAAATGGGATCGCTCTAAACATCAAGCCACCCTTGCTTGTTATTCTTTTGCCACCAGCTTTTGGAATTTCATTTTAACATGGCAGTGTCATGGATCTAGCTGGGCAGTCCCTCCCACCTGACTGCCGTGAGGTGACTCCAAGCTTTTATGTCTCTGGATCCTCAAGTGGTTTAAACTAACAGACCCTGAATGGAGTCCATCTATTACCCCAGTCCCAGGGGCTCATAAGCACACTATCTGGAACCCCCTCCTGAGAGTTGGAGCCTACTGTCCACCTGCCTAGGCACTGGGCACAGCACTCAACTTTCAGACTCCCTTACACACCCTCGCTCCCAGAAGGGGTGATGCTTCTGGTTTACAGTTTACTTCTCTAAAGACACACTAATTATGAATCATGTAATGTACAGAGACTCTGGGCAAAATGTTTGACGCCCTTATGCTTTTTCACACTTAATCATGTAAAGCACAGGAAAGTACAGCTCATACACAAAACAAACATCTGAAACCACAATGTCCCTCACTTTCAAGCTCACCCTTCCCTTTGACTTATTGGGGAACCATCTGGGTCCAAGAAGACAGGCAGCTCCCTGCCTCATGCCAGCTGTTACAAGCTGGGTAGTCTCTCCCACTCCTGCAGTGGAGAAAGTGACCCTATTGCAAGACTGCTTCTGCCCTTTTAAAACCTTTGTTCTGTGTCTGGATTTAATAAAACATGATGTCAAATAAAACTTTTAGTTAGTTAAAGCCCATATAGGTTACTAGTGGTTCCTTTCTGGACATTCCAAGAGTTTAGAGTAAAAAGGAGACACAGTCCATTATTTAACATGCTAAAAGGTCCAGATAAAATTCAGCTTATTGATAACACACTGGGCTCAGCAAAAATTCAGAGTGGTTAATAAAGTACAGGCCTACTAGGATAATGACGTTCATTCATCCAAAACATAGCCCTCTAACGTTATACTTTAGCCAGCACCTTTGGTTAACACAGAAGAGATTTTGGGATGTTTGTGAGTCTAATATAAAAAGACTAATAAGAGATTAATATTGACTAACACCTTCCAGTCTTGTCTGTTAGGAGACCCCCATGCCAGCTTCCCCATATAAGCACAAGCCCTTGCCAGGTGACTTTTGACAAGGCAACCTTTCCCCCTGCTAAACCAGTTCCCCTGGGTGGGAATCAGGGCTGGCCTTACCATGAGGCAAACTGAGGCAGCCGCCTCAGGTGCCAGACTGTGTGTGTGGGCGGGGCGCCACTAGGACCCAGAGTGTAGAAAATTGTATCTGCTGC
>NW_020664404.1:17092915-17175631 GCF_002925995.2 Terrapene triunguis | reverse complement strand
GGAATGCCTTACTGCTAAATGAACTAGCAATTGACTGAGCCCTGAAGGGTTAACTCTGAAAACACTCTACAAGGCAGCAGGAAAGGAGGTAGGGCAGACAGAGATACACATCCTGTGTGTGAGAGAGAAAATGCGCATTTCCTCTTTAAGTAGCTGACCCCAGGCTTAAGTACACTGCCTTGTTAATTAAATCAGCTTGCTGAGACCTGAGATGGCAGCTACTGTCTAGAAGCTCCCTCCCTCCCTCGTGTCCCCCCCCTGCTCTATGGAAGATGGGGTAAGTATGGTGTAGGAGCAGGGGGGAGGGGGAGACACCCTGACATTAGCCCCCCTTTCCCCCCCTCCCCCGTACAGCAAGCAGGAGTCTCTGGGAGCAGCTCCAAGGCAGAGAGCAGGAGCAGCACATGGCAGTGGGGGGAGGGACAGCTGCTGCACAGGGAACTTAGGGGAGTGGGAAGCTGATAGGGGGAGCTGATGGGGGCTGCTGGTCCACCCTGATTCCAACCACCCACCAGCTAGCTGCAACGGGCTGCTCTTCCTGCAAGCAGTGGACAAAACAGGCGGCTGCCAAACGACGTTAGAAGGGAGCATTGCAAAACTTTAAAGGAGCATGTTCCCTAATAGATGAGCAACTTAACATCGAAACAACGTTTTCTTAACCGGGACGACTTTAAGTGAGGAATTTCTGTATATAAAGGCATTGTGACAGGGCTTGTGAAAATGTGAGGGGCTTTTTTGTTTGTTTGTTTGTTTGTTTGTTTGTTTTAATTCTGCTCATTGTTTACATTAGAAATTTAGGATTCTGTGTCAGCTAGAGAACTGGTGAAACTAGGGCTTGTTCTTTCCTTACAATTTAGGCTGACATAGTTACATCAGTCAGGGGTATGAAAAAAATATATCCCTGACCAACATAGCTAGGCCAACATAACCCCCGTGTCAACGCAACTATGCCGAGGGAAGAATGCTTCTGTTGATGCAGCTGACTTTGTGTGGAGCGGTGGTGTTCCTAACACTGATAGAAAAGCCTCTTCCTTTGGCTTTGGACATCTGCATTGTTGGGTTATGTCATCATAGCTATGCTGGTGTAGTCTCCATAGGGCAACACAGCCTATAACATCACAGGAGGGTGAAAACTGAGCGACTGAGAGAGGAATTTTTAATCAGATTATTTGTATTTGATCGTTTTTGTTGACACCTATTTAAGTACAATATATACTTCGGAGAAGAGATGCCTTTGTTAAAGACTGAATACATCCCTTTTCCACAACAAACACTACCACCACATTTTGGAGACTCTCCCCATGGCCCAAGAAATCCTCCAGAAAATCAGGGAATATAAGATGTGAAATTCTTGATATTTCTAAGGCAAATGGAAAAAGGAAATTATTATCATTATTAATTTTAATTGTTTTTATTTATTTTAATTTTATTGTCAAGTATCAGAGGGTAGCCGTGTTAGTCTGTATCTACAAAAACAACAAGGAGTCTGGTGGCACCTTAAAGACTAACAGATTTATTTGGGCATAAGCTTTCGTGGGTAAAAACCTCACTTCTTCAGATGCATAGAGTGAAAGTTACATAATGCCTGCATCTGTAACTTTCACTCTATGCATCTGAAGAAGTGAGGTTTTTACCCACGAAAGCTTATGCCCAAATAAATCTCTTAGTCTTTAAGGTGCCACCAGACTCCTTGTTGTTTTAATTTTATTATTATTAAAAATCAGATATTATTTATATATCATAAAGAAGCAAAAATAAAAGGGAGATGGGTCAGAATATATATAAATATTTTAATTCCTTTGCAGGTCACCTTTAAACTTTACAAAGATAATTCTGTTTAACCTCGGTTGTTGCCAGAGAACATGTTTAAACCTAATCCAGGTTTGTGATAGGTAATCTTTCTGAAATACTATTAAATGCAATTGCCTTCACACTAACTTTTTTTTAAAACTAGCTGATCAGAACCACACAAATGGGGAGAATGAAAAAAGCAGCTCCTGTTTCTTTAAAAGTGTGCACTGGTGGCCAAGTAGGGGAACTGGGTGGCAAGATTTTAACATGTGCTGAAGGGCTGCCAAGTTTCTAACTGCACAAAACTGAACATCCTAGCATTGCCCCTTCCCCAAGGCCCTGCCCCACGCTCACTATATTCCCCCTCCCTCGGTGGCTCGCTCTCCCCCCATCCTCACTCACTTTCACTGGGCTCGGGTGCGGAAGGGGTTGAGGGCTCTAACTGGGGGTGCGGGCTCCGGGGTGGGTCCAGAAATGAGGGATTCAGGGTGCAGGACGGGGCTCTGGGCTGGGGCAGGAATTTGGGGTGCAGGAGAGGTGAGGGCTCCAGTTGGAGGTGCAGGCTCTGGGATGAGGGCTTCAGGGTGCAGGAGGGGGCTGAGGGTTGAGGCAGGAGGTTAGGGTGCAGGGGAGTGAGGGCTCTGGGATGAGGGGTTTGGGGTGTAGAAGGGGGCTCCAGGCTGAGGGGTTTAGGGTGTGGGAGGGGGCTCTGGGATGGGGCAGGAGGTAGGAGTACAGGGGAGGTATGGGCTCTGGCTAGGGGTGCAGGCTCTGGGATGAGGAGTTCAGGGTGCAGGAGGGGGCTGAAGGTTGAGGCAGGGTGGCAGGGCTTAACTCAGGCGGCTCCCAGTCAGTGGCACAGCGGGGCTAAGGCAGGCTTCCCTTAGGCCTGAATATGTGCATAAGCATGTGTGTGTGTGTGTGAGAGAGAGAGAGAGAGAGAAAATGCATGTGAGTGCACATACAAGTATGAGAATGACTCTATAACTTGGTGGTTAGATCACTCATCCAGCATGTGGGAGACCTAGGATCCTGTTCCCCTGCTCTAATGACTTTAATGATTTATCTACAGTTCAACAGCTTCAATAGAAGAGACTGATGGATTCCCCCACATCAAAATATCCCATATCTCAATGATTAGGACACTCACCTAAGAGGTGGTAGATCCCTGTTCATATTCCTTCTTATAAGTAAATGGTAGGGACTCTTGAACAAAAGGTCTACAATATCCCAGGTGACTACCTTAACCACTGGGCTAAAAGTAACGAGGGAGCTGCTGCTGCTGCTGCCACATGAACTGACCTTATGTGGCCTCTGAGCATGCCTACCAGATCTGGCCCTCAGACAAGTTAGATGGCCAAATACCTGTCTTCCCCTAGTTTGTAAATTGCTTTGAAGCTTAGATAGGAGATAGGTGCCCAGACACCTACAGGGAGGCTGTGCTGTGCTCACTCAGAGGCAGAAACCTTGGTGCCTAGGAAACTTTTATTGCAAAAACATAGACCAGGGATCGGCAACCTTTGGCATGCGGCCGACCAGGGAAAGCCCCTGGTGGGCCAGGCCAGTTTGTTTACCTGCTGCGTCCGCAGGTTCGGCCGATTGCAGCTCCCACTAGCCGTGGTTCGCCGCGAAAAAAATACTGTGCTTTAGTGACCAGTATACAAGCCATTCACTATTAAAAAAAAAAAAAAAAAAAATCCCAAACTGGTGTTAATATAAACCATCTCAAGCATTGCAATATCATATTGGAAGCAAACACTTTCACAAAAATCTTATTACAACTAAAGCAAACATAAAAATCTGAAAGTAGCATTAATGAAAGATTTTATTTTATTAACTAAACAGTGTATATTAAAACAATAAGTCATAATAAGCATAAAAATAGTCACAGAAAAGTGGGAAAATAAAACAGCAGGGACAGGAAATTATGCATGAATAATATTATGTGCACCTCTCAATGTGTCTTGATTTTATATGTAGATGATGATAGTTATAGTTCAAATATATGGTACACTGCAGTATATGTTGTGGACACTGTGGCATTATTTATCCAAGTGAAAATTTTCACTGCACCTTACTATGCTTCATTAACTTCTTTAAGAATGCAAATTACACTGGTCATCTATTTTTGTTTTTAACATAGCAATGCAATAACATTACATTATGAAACCTTTATGTGGTTTTTCTAGCGTGTTTAAGTGCTACTCTGCATTTTAAAATTATTTTTATAAAGAGCTAGGGTACTTGGAATTTTATTTTCTCTTCCACAGCCCTGATCATGCTCCCCTTTGTGGACACCCATCAGATAACTGTTTGGATCCAAATACTGGATCCTATCTGCTTCTAAGCCCGCTGAGTCTGAGCAATATCCAGGCACACTCTCTTGGTCTCTGGAATCTCAGGATCACTCTTGGGGTGCAGAGTTCCTGTCTTGTACCCCTTCTTAGAAGTGGGTCCCTGCAGTCTAGCTGCCTACACCCCAAGCCCAGTGCTGAATTCCCCAAGTTTCCTCAGTAACTCTATCACCCCCTTTTCCAGACCAGCACCCTTGTGGTTACTCCGACTGACAGTTTAACTCTTCTTTAGGGATATGTGAGAATTGCAACAAGGAACGCAGAGGCTTTGCCATTTGCAAAGTAACAATTTAAACACATACACACTCTATTCCTAAAGCAAGCATAGAGCCTTATATATTTATGCAAACATAATCAAACCTGCACACAAACCTGTCTCTCCACTTTCCTCACTGCTCTGAGAACCCTTTAGATATTGGTCAGTCCTTGCAGTGTCCCAAGATCCTCCACTCCTGCTCAGGTTCTCTCTCTCTGCCCTTGCAATAAGCTCTCTTTAGCTTGCTCAGGGCTGGTAATCAGCAGGTTCCCCCTAGCTCAGTGAGTATGTCCCTTTTTAACAGCAGTGTCTAACACTTTTCCTTTGTTCTCCTTTTCTCCTGGGGAGCTTCCATTGCTCTAAACCTCCCTCCCTGCAGATAACCTGAAGTAACCAGTTTCCTTCAACTTGGCCAATTTCTTTAGCATCTTCATTGTTCATCCAGAGCAAAATCATTCCACATTAACAACTTCTTTGATTGTCCTGTAGCTGTTTCCAGATAGGATGTCTGATACATTATGTGGTCCCTATCAGCAAATGGCTGATTCAGTACACACTGAGGGTTCAAGTTATACATAGTCAGAATTCATACCAGTCAGAATTCATAAGATGTACGTAGGCAGATTCGCCAAACCTCTGCAATCATGTAAATGTCCCAAACTGTAAACAAGAAGATAGCTATAAATTTTCAGTAGAACAGGCCCCTGTTCATTTGATTTAGACCATAGCAGTACCAAGACTTTCAAGTTTAGGACTACATAAGTCTTAGATCTGCAGTAAGTATTTTCCAACTAGAATGTAGCCAATATTGTTATTAAAAAAACAAACAAACAAAAAAACTTTGCTTATTTCTCTGATCGGTGAACTTAACAGATTTAGGCTAAAATTTTCCAGAAGCATTCATTGATATTGTGTGCCTCGATATTGAGGTTCCTAGCTATGAGAAATATAGTGTCAAATTCCCACAGGTACCTTTGTCCTATTCCCTCTGTATATTGGGCACAAGGTCTCCCTAGTCAGCATCCCAAAGCAGGCACACACTGAATTAGCAAACATTCCTGGAAATTTGGCAGCAGGAGATTTTGGGGGTCCCCGTTCTCCAAAAAAGATTCAGATAAAATAAAGAACATGCAAATTCCAGCAGTAATATGGCCAAACTACATGTGACGGCATGCAGCAAATCAGCCTCCATGTTGCAAAACTCCATATAAAACTAGCAGTGCAGCAAACAGTGGAGAATTTGGGTTCTTACCTGAACTTATTGAAGGACTTCACCAGGCCATGCAGCTTTCTGTGCCCACACAATTCCCTTTTCATCAAACAGACACTCCAACAAACCCTTCCCTGTCAACCATTGTAGCTAGTGTCTTCATTCAGAGTATGACTAGTTGCCTGCTAACCCTCATTGAAGGTCTTTGGTGGATGGTCTGCTCTCCCTTCCTGTATTTTCAGGAACCACTAGCTAGGGCCATTTCTCCTCAAATCCTGGATAATTAGAAAGGAAGGAGGGAGAGAGATCAGGAAGATAAACAGGTTGCTAAGGTTCTTATGGACCTTCATGTCATCTTATCTCATTCCTAGACAAAATCATTAAAAAGTATCAGTTACCAGATTCTTCCTGCTCGGGATTCAGATGAGAACATGGTACAGGAGATAGCTTTAGCAACACTGATGAATGACCAGCTTCAAGACAGGAGGCTCTTAGCTCAAGTGTCTCAGCTGATCACATTTGCCATGGCATCAAAAAAAGGTCTTTCCAGTAGCCAAGACCCAAACCAAGGTTTTTACAGGACAAAACCAACATCTTGCATTTCACCTGGAAATTGACTGGTAGCAAGTGCTGATCACTGAGCACTGATGTAATGTAATCCCATTGAGAAACACCACTTAATAAGTGGGCAGGTGCATTCTGAACCAGTAGTTTAATGTGGTTTAGAATAATTCAACCTCATCATGATGAAGGCATGGAAAGCTGGATTAAGGGGTACACCAGAAAGAAAAGACTACAACATTCTTGCCACACAGAAATGATTAAAAAAACCCACAGCAATTGTTGCTGCCACAAACTTATTTGTTGTTTGATTAATATGTGCCTTGTTCTAAAATCATCATTGAATTACCTCCCCTTTAAAACAAAACAGGAGGGAAGCACAATTGTCATTGATAGAACAGACTAAGAAGTACTAGGATCCTTTTATGAGAGCCCTATCTTCTATATTTCCCAGAGGAAGAATTGGTGAGATACTATAAATAAAATTTAAATATATCATTCAGTGAATTTTCTCCTAATTCGTCGAATAATGTGTAACAATTTATAATTTACCAACTCTACTTGCACAGCAGTTTCTCTAATGCCCGACTTTTAATTTTACCCACTTTACTGACATACTATTAGGAGTGCTCCATAGTTGTGAATATATAAATAGTAGTGCTAGTAGAAGGCAATCAAAAAAACATTTACTGTCGTTCCTGGGTTTTGCAGAACCAATAAAACTTGATGTTGTGCACTGCAAATGACTTTCTTTGACATCTCTTTACATCAGCTCTTAGAATGTACCAGCCAAAGTGTTTCCTGCTGTTCAGTCTGTACTGACCTATTTGAAGAAATGTGTCATTTTCCTCCAGTTTTAAATTAACTCTCTTGCTACTCTGACCATCCATATATGGGCCTGTTTTATAGCTTGTCTAGACTTTGAAAGAGGTAATCATCTAAAGGAATGAAACAAGTTTTTTGTGTAATTACAATACCACTCTGTTTGTAATCATGATGTAACCACCACAGTTACATCATGGAGCATGCATATGCTGCTGGATCACTGGTCTGCAACTGTAAGGTCAGAGTGGAGATAAGTTGCAGTAGAATAACACCCTTGTTGTAGCAAGGGACATGTTGCTATGGGTGCTGGTGGGTCAGAGCAAAATAGGAGGGTGAAGAAAGAGGGATAGTCATACTGTATCAATCCTCGTGACACAAGCAACTCCAGACAAATATCCTGGGAGGAACTGAGTTAATCCTTCCTTCCTGTTACATACAACTTGTGTCTTTGAATCAGCTCCATTGAGCCAAACAATAACTCAAACTATGCCTATCAATGAAATGAGACTGATACTTCCCAATAATAATATATATATTTTTTAAAACAGTGAAACAAGAGGATGAGAAGAAATTATATTATCGTTGTCTGCATAGGTCTTTCATAAAGATGGTGCAACATAAAGGGGGACAAAAATAATTAAAATAGAATGGGCCAAATCCATAGCTGATGTAAAATGCCGGAGCCGAGTTGACTCTACACCAGCTGGGGATGAGGCCAAGTACCAATAGGTTTTACTTGTGTAATTAATAACAACACCTTAAATCATTACAAATGTGACTTTACAATCTTATTTATTTTCACCATTTATAGTGTGTTTCCTTTTGGTTTTGCATTTCACTTAACTTGGACGGTGAGCTATTGGACAGTTTTTCTTAGTAGCAGAGTCATTTTGATTTCTGGTTCTAGTGCACAACTGCAATGCTGTTTTATCTAGGATCACAACAATGCAGGGGAATGTTAGGGTGACAGAAAATAATTAATGTAAAGTGTAAATAATAATTAGGAGAATAAACTTTAAGTTTATATGCACATGCATACGTGTTTTCAGGACCCTAAAAAGATTTTAGTTTATGTAAATAGCCCAATAACTTCTTCTAACAATTTCATAATTAATATTACTGTCAATCCATCTTGTATACTCTTGATTACTGACTTGGGCCATATTGAGAGCACTTCCTATTCTCTTTGTTCTGAGAAAGCTCATGTGGAGTGAAGGGGCAGATTTATGGCATAGAATAAATGTTAAGGGCTAGCTTCTCTCGTCTCCCATTGACATTCTTTTTCCTGGTCACTAGAATTTTCAGTACCTCAATATCATATACGCATTTCTAAGACTTCAGTTCAGTGGTCAAGACCAAGAAATCCATAAATATCTATGGGAATTCTTTTTCTTTGATGAATTTAGAAGTGATTCATTAGGTAGTCAATTAACTAGAGCTGGAATAAATGTTGAAGCACTCTCCACTAGAATACTGCACTCTCCCTTCCAAATCTAATTTATTAATCAAATCCTCATCAAAACTAGTATATAAACCCCTCTCCGATGTCTGCAGTTTTCGCAGGAGTTAATGTTTTTTTACACAGTTATTCAATGTTACTTTAATTTGATTTAAGATGATAGTGTATGTTAACCTACTTAAATACAGTACGTATAACCTCTGGGATTTACCACTGTCTAGCACTATCTACATTTATTAAGAAGAGTTTTGCTTTGGCACTCTTTGTATAAATAACCATTCCAGATTTCCAGATGCAGTTATTATCCATTTTACCTCACTTTCTCTGAGCTACAGTTAAGTAAAATGAATTAATTCTGTCTAGTTCAAATTAGTTCTTTAACGTAAAGACTTGGGTGGGGGTGGAGGGGAAACAAGTTTGAGGGCAACAGACATTTCACTTTATTCTGTATAGAACAAGCAGCTTTCCTATTGCTGACTTGGAGGCTTTGGGCGAGATTCACATAACATTCCACATTAAACAAAACAATAGATTGCAGTTGATGTCCTTCTGATTTCTGGTTGCTAATTAGGCTTTTTAACAACCTTTTAGAAGCATAAATAGATCAAATTTATAACAAAAATGTCCTCGAGGTACAAACAGATTTTGTTCCTTTCCTGCTGATAATTTTTCTCTGTCTTTGTCATCCTGAGGAAAACTTACTTTATTCCAATCGCTACTTCATCTCAGAGATCATACCCTCATTGGGACAGGAATTTACCTACAGTACAACTAAATTCTCTACAGTTTGGGGCTTACAAATCTTAAGCTTCCAGGCATGTTTGGGTTTGTGTGTGTTTGGTTTTGGTTGGTTGTTTTTTTTAGCACAGTGGAAAGTATACAGTCAGCAGTATCTGCTCACAAATGAAAATTCTATTTTTATAAATGAGGCGTCATAAAAATGCTACTGTACTTTTTCCTATCGTGGCAAATATTGCATGTTTTTCTCCTATTTTCTCTCTCACACATGGCTTCCCTGGGTAATGGAGACGATATGCTTTGCTTTACTAGTAACCTCCCACAGCAGTCAGCCTCTCTAATGTCATTAATGCAAAATACCTCAATATAATTCCCTCAGACTCTGAGTCTTTATCTTGCTTAGTGTGTCAGAAAGGAACAAATAACAATGTAACAGGAAACAATATCTGAAACTATGTAAATGTATCATCCAACAAGGGAGTATTTGTTTACTTCAAATCTCTTTAATCACATTCATGAAATGCTACTCTTTTGAGAGAAAAACAAAAAGCATCCTTATTTTAACCAGTACCGAGTATTGAAAGGTAGTCCCTTCAATTTTCAACACAAAATACAGAATGCTGAAATAAATTATATTACTTCTTCTTATTTGCATTCACACTTTAAAATTTAGAAATGCTTGTTTACCAATGGAGCTCACTTTTAGGCGCCAGTCCTGCAATGTGCTCTGCTTAGAGGGATCCATATAATATAGAGATATAGCTATCTCACAGAGCTGGAAGGGACCTTGAAAGATCATCAAGTCCAGCCCCTTGCCTTCACTAGCAGGACCAAGTACTGATTTTGCACCAGATCCCTAAGTGGCCCCCTCAAGGATTGAACTCACAACCCTGGGTTTAGCAGGCTACTGCTCAAGCCCCTGAGTTTGGATCCAGATCTTTGCAGCTTATGCCACACTCTAATATATATACCATATTATCTGTTTAAAGGGAATTTGTGAAATCATGTTTGTGCCATCTCCTGATCCATTACAGGTTCAGTGAAAATGTTACACACAGAATAAAATTTTCAAGCTTGGAAATTACCATGTTGGCAATTCATCATTTTCCAGAGATGGCCTCCCTTAATATCAATTTTAGATAGTCTTGCAGTATGGATTTGAAAATGCACAGATGCTTATAGTAAACATGTTTGTCATTTCCCCCATTTTAAACCTTATCTTTTTTGACCAATTTTATTTACTGCAAGCATGTTGCCCACTCTGTGCCATTGGCTTCTGTTCCAACACTCTGAAGTCTCAGAACATGAGTATGTGAACATAAAATGTTTTGCACAGATAAAGGACCAGAGAGACCCTGCAGAAAGAGGCTGTGATTTCAAATAAAGCTCTGCCAAAATAATTACAATAATTGCAGAAAAATCTCAAAATAAATATTCCCCAGAGAGTGGGTAAGTATTGGGCTCTGGGAGCTATGGTTTAAAACTGGCAGAAGTCACAAGCGAAATTAATTTAGTTAGCATCAATTGTTATGGGTCCTTTATCAGAATCCACCATGTGATCACGCACAATCTTGGCTCTGGAAAAACAGAGTTCTAGAATACTAAGGGGTTTGGTGAATTGGACTGAGCTGTGTGTACTAGTCTACATTTTCAGTGTTATCAGTCTCTCACTTTCACAAGTGCTAAAATGCCCTAAATTCGCTTACAAAAACACCTCTGGCTATCACAAGCAGAAAATTACTAGCTGTGAAATATTACTATTTTAAGAATGTCAGCTGAAACAATGGTTGACCTTTTGTTTAACAGAAAGGCAGTGTTTAAGATTAAAGATTTTCAGATAGACTTTCAATTATAATACAAATTTTGCTGGCAAATTAGTTATGAGTCTGGTGGAAAGGCGTGCTTTCTCCTATTCTCTAAGGAGAATTCTCTAAATTCACCTCTTTGCAGAGAACCAGCAAAAGATATATGTACCCCAAATCCTAAGGTAAGGTATACAGAAGCCTTTTGCTGATTCTCTGTACATAAGTGAGTTTCTCTTCAAATGGCCTACTCCTAGAGTTACCATCCGTCCGTATTTCCCCGGACATGTCCGGCTTTTGCGTCTCTAAATAGCTGTCCGGGAGGAATTGTTAACAAGGTTAAACTGTCCAGGGTTTTTTTCTCCCTTGCCACCCTCCCTCCCTTCCATGCAGAGTGCGGCTGCTGATTGGGCGGCTGGGCCGATTGAGCCACTCCCATTGGCCTCCAGCAGCCAGAGCCCTCCCCTGCTCCCCCCTCCCTCTGTCTGCAGCCCTGTGTAACACACAAACCGCCCCACCGGGCAGCGTGTTTTGCCTACACGTGGAGCCAGAATGGTAAGGGGAGTCCGGGAGGGGGGGCAGTCAGGGAGCGGGGGAGTGTTGGATGGGTCCCCGGCCTCCACCTGCCACCCCCCCTCTGCGTGTCCCCCCCCCCCGTGGGGCTCCCCTCCCTGCCTGCCTCTCCCTTGCCTGCTTGTACTGCCAGAGCCAGCAGCAACTGCTGTCTGCTGCCCCCGAGTCCTAGCGTCCCCCATCCACTAATGGGAAGACAGGCTGCCCTTACCCTGCCCTTCCACCCTAGCCCCGAGCCTCTCCAATGCCCCAAACCCCAAATCCCCAGCCCCAGCCCTCATCCCCCCACACCCTAATCCTCTGCTCCATCCCTGAGCCCCCTCCTGCATCATGAACCCCTCATCCTCAGACCCACAGCCTTCACCCCTGCATCCCCTCCTATCCCCAAACTCCCTCCCAAACCCCCTCCCCCCTTCCCACACACCCCCTCCTGCCCTCAAACTCCCTCCCAAAGCCTGCACCCCCTCCCTTTGCACTGCCTTCCACCCCCAAACTCCATCCCAGAGCCTGCACCCCTCACCCCCTCCTGCACACCCACCCCCTGCCCCAGCCTGGAGCCTGCACCCAGCACCCAAACTCTATCCCAGAGCCTGCATCCTGCACCCCTCCTGCACCCTAATCCCCAGCCCAGGACCTGCACCCCAGACCTCCTCCCCACACCCAACTCCCCTCCCAGAGCCTTAGGCAGGTGGCGGGGGGGTTCTGGGCACCACCAAAATTTCTACAACCCTGCCACCCATGCGAGTGGATAAGGGTCGGGGCAGTCAGGGGACAAGAAGCAGGGGGGGGTTGGGGTTTTGAGGGGGGCAGTCAGGGGGTGGGAAGTGGGAGGGAGTGGATGGAGGCAGGGCGGGGCTAGGGCGGGGCTTTCCCCCCCAGTGTCCTCTTTTTTTGATTGTGGAAATATGGTAACCCTACCTACTCCTAATTATTTTGAAGGAACATAAAAATCTGTTTTTCTCATTATTGCAGAAAAATATACAGATCCATTCCTTCTTTGCTTTACTTTTGAAATGATTTTTCTGGATTAGTGTTAAAACTGGATTTAGGACAATTTCATAATTTCATTTCAGGCAACTTTTTGTCCATGAATTTTTTTTTCAGGAAATGTCATGAATTTTTCCTTCATTAAAAAAAAAAAAAGTGAGTGTTTATGTTTCATTGTGTCAAGTATCAAAGGGGTAGCTGTGTTAGTCTGGATCTGTAAAAGCAGCAAAGAGTCCTTTGGCACCTTATAGACTAACAGACCTTTTGGAGCATGAGCTTTCGTGGGTGAAGTGGGTATTCACCCACAAAAGCTCATGCTCCAAAAGGTCTGTTAGTCTATAAGGTGCCACAGGACTCTTTGCTGTTTTTCATTGCTAGCCCACCTTTAGATTATTTAATTACCCTGGAATTAACATTGAGAAAATTAACATCGTTTTGCAAAAATCTGTTTTTTTAAATTTTGTGACACAATTGAATTATACATTTTCAGTTTTGTTGTGAACTTTTCACACAGCTCTAGCTAGTAGCAGTTTTGGAATAGTGTATTTTCAGCACTGATAAAACTTCCTATAACTACATTATATCAAGGGACTGTGACAAGATGCAACCATCTAGCAGAATAGCTTGCAAAATAACAAGGGAAACACGAGAGGATTTTTCACAATTGATCAGATATATGCTATTGTTTAGCAAAGTCTGAAAAGATTTTTGCTTTTATCTGACTGCTTATTAACTAAATTAATGATTTTCTTGTGTACTAATCTAATTCCCTTTGTGTGTTTTAAGAACTTATTATGAAAACAACTATAAAAACATGTTGCTGAATGAGGCATTGACTAAACATTAACAACACAAATAAAATATGCAACACTGTGCAATTTTCTTCTTGGTGTGACAGACATTAGTTAACATTGAGCATTAATGAAGTATGCAAGTAACCATTCAGACAAGAGTTCTGGTGATGACTGTATTTCAGTGTTTCTACAGCATCCATTCTGCAGCCTCTGGTTGCAGTAAAAGTACAGAATAGGTAAGGGTCTTGTCAAAGCTGACAGTCAAAAACAAACTCATTGGGAACTGGGAATAAGCAGGACTGCAAGATTTGGCCCTGTGGTATCAAAAGGACAACAAAGTTGCTGCCTACCACTGGCCCTCATGCTAGTTGGATAGTAATTACTTAAAAGCCCAGTAAAACAGGTAAGCCTTACATTGTGCCCTGAGAGTTACCAAATTTGGCCTTTGTCTGGACCATGATAAAGTTCAGATTCCAGAGATTATGGCCCTCTACTGAGAATGCTCTCCCACTGGTCTTGGAATAGTGACTCCAGGGACCCAACAGCAAACATGCTTTAGCCAGTCTTAGTTGAGTGACAGGATGGAGGGAAGGAGCCTTTCAGGTAGGGCCTTAAAAATAATAACTAGAATTCTGAATTGACTATTTAGAAGCAAATAGGTGAATAGCACAGAGCACTGTTATCCTATGTTTGGTTCATGGTTATGGGGCTAGCTCAGGGGTGGGCAAACTTTTTGGGGAGGGCCACATCTGGGTGGGGAAATTGTATGCAGGGCCGGGGGTTGGGGTGCGGGAGGGAGTGTGGGGTGTGAGAGGGGATGTGATGTGCAGAAAGGGGCCCAGGGCAAGGGATTTGGGCAGAGGAGGGGTGTGGGGTGTTTGAGGGGGCTCAGGGAAGGGGGTGGGGTGCAGGAAGGGCGCAGAGTGCAGGATGGTGCTTAGGGGAGGTATGCAGGAGGGGTGCGGACTGTGGGAGGGGGCTCAAGGCAGGGGTTGGGGTGCACAGGGGTGCAGGGTGCAGCAGGGGGCTCAGGGCAGGGTGCAGGCATGGGGGCTTAGGGCAGGGAGTTGGGGGGGCGGGGTGTAGGAGGGGTTCAAGCTGTGGCCCGGCACCACTTACCTAAAGCGGCTTTGGGGTGGCAGCGGCGTGCACCGGGGCCAGGGCAGGCTCCCTGGCCCCGCGCCACTCCAGGAAGCGCTGCGGCCCTTGCGGGGGGTGGTGGTGGAGAGCTCTGCGTGCGCTGCCCTTGCCGCACCTCCAGGTACCTCCCCCGAAGCTCCCATTGGCCGCGGTTTCCTGTTCCCAGCCAATGGGAGCTGCAGGGGACAGTGCCTGAAGGCAAGGGCAATGCACAGACGTGGTACTGGCTGCTTCTGAGAGTGGCACAGGGCCCACGGCGCCACAGGGGGCAATCCTGCGGGTCGGATACAAAGCCCTGACAGGCCGGATCCAGCCTGAGGACCGTAATTTGCCCAACCCTGGGCTAGCTGCTCCTATGTTTCCACTTTGGTCTTTGTAAGTGCACTCCTTCAAGGCATTAGGCCTCTTGCTTTCATTTATCCTGAGGTAGAATCCCACAATTCTTCCACTCCTAGGTCAGGTCTCAGGCTACAACTCCCTGACTACCGTGATTGCTCAGCATGTCCGATGGGGCTTGGCACCTGCAAGTCTTCCCTTCAGGAGCTGTGGACCAGAGGTTAATACAGTGACCAGATCACTTTCTTAAAACCAAGTATTGTTTAATCTTTACAGACAGAACACAGCACCTTTACAGGAGGAACACATCTTAGGAAGCTCTAACTGCCTCAGACCCCTCCACAGGGCCTGTGTGTGTCAGCTTGTTCTTTGGGAATAGCCCCTGACAAGTGCCTCACCCTCCCTCTGGAGCGTGACTTGTTAACCATTTTGTGACCTTTTGATCTGTTGTTTTGCAAAGGTGGGAAATTAAGTCTTATAATTTGCTGGGACTTGAAAGTAGCATCTCCAGAGCTTAATTGTTCAGGCTTTGTTTGTTAATGACCACTGCTGTGTTTACTGAGAGGTTACTTATCTAGAGACATTATTTTGTCTTCCTGCTAGGTTTCCCTGGGTATGTCTGCACAGCAAGTGGCAGCCCGCAGTAGTGAGTCTCCGAGCCTGGGTTGACAGACTGTCGCTTGTGCTACCATGCTAAAAATAGCCAGGTAAACATTTTTGCTCAGGCTGGATCTCAGCACATCCCTCGGCCTGCGCCGCTTCCCACAGCCCACATTGGCCTGGAGCGGCGAACCGTGGCCAGTGGGAGCCGCGATCGGACGAACTTGCAGACGCGGCAGGTAAACAAACTGGCCCGGCCTGCTAGGGTGCTTACCCTGGCGAGATGCGTGCCAGAGGTTGCCGACTCCTGCTGTAAATTGTGCCAAGGACTGAACAACCAGTCCAGGATTGGACCACTCCCCAGTCCTGCAATACAAGACTTGAGGATTTGCCTTTATGCCCTTATATAATAAATACAGCAGGAATAAATGAACACTTTGTTACAGATGCAAGACCTTGGAAGCCTGGAAACTTCAAAAGACTATTATATTGAAATATGCTAGACACAATAGGCACTGGGATTAGTGATAGACTTTTGTATCTGTAAATGATATCTGTATCTTCGGGAGCTAGGATGGTAGATATATAATATATGGAGATATACCTATCTCATAGAACCGGAAGGGACCCCAAAAGGTCATCGAGTCCAGCCCCCTGTCTTCACTAGCAGGACCAAGTACTGATTTTGCACCAGATCCCTAAGTGGCCCCCTCAAGGATTGAACTCACAATGCTAGGTTTAGCAAACCAATGCTCAAACCACTGAGTCATCCCTCCCCCTGCAGCTCCTGGAACAGGTAAACAACTCCAGAGAAGTACCATCCCATGGGGTGAATTGTATACATGCTGGTTCAGACCAGCTCCAAGAGGCCTAGGAGCCAAGGAAAGAGCTTGTGGCATAAAGGGCCAGAGTGAACTGGATAACAGCTCCCTCATTTTGATATAAAAACTAACATGAGATTGTAACCAAGAGGGCAAAACTCTGATGAAAGGGCCTGGAGGACTGGAACATGCCAGGGTCTCCATGTGGAAGATGGGTGCCAGCTGGTAAGCATTCACATGTGTTTAGACTGTTTATTGTATGTTTTCTTTGTAATGCTTCTGCCCTAAAATAAATGTACTGTGCTTTATGAAAAATGGCTAGTCATTGGTTGACATTGTCATAGCCCCTGGGAGAGAGCAGAACATCAGTTGCTGGACTATGGTCAGATCTGCTGGGATAGTCACAGTGAATTACAGAGGGACTGCAAGACTAAATCCCTGTTCGGGGAGGGGGGGAGTGGAGGGAGAGAGAGAGATTGGTCCCTGCCAATAGAGAGGTGACAGCCAGAGGCCTGAGACATGAAGTTTAACAGAAAGATTCTGTTTTCATGCTGTGACACTTTCTTGAGGTGTCCAGGAGTTTGAGTCACCATGTCACCCGCCTACCTCAGCAAGAGAGAGAATTGCTGGTGCTAAACTGGGTGTCAGATACCTGACATCCTCAATCTGGTAGCTATCCAATCTCCTGTATGTACCCGAGTCCCTGAACTCTTTGAATGTGTTCCGTTTTAGTGTACGGCCCCTGACACTAGACACTCACGGTAATCGTCAGGTTCGCTATTCTTAAGGGAACACTCTACAGCCCCCACAGTCAAGATCCAACCTTCATGAATGCAAAAAGTGATGTCCTTTTTGCTTCCTCAGTGAAGAGTAACAAGTTGTCTTTTTGCTTCTTCTTATATATCCCAAAACTCATTGTTTTGTCCTGGAGAGTCAAGATGACCCCCATGGTTCCCTTCCTGGAGTGCTGGCTCGAAGGGGTCTTCCCCTACTCCTCTTTGTTCTGTATGTGTTGACTTACAATGCTTAATTTACATGTGACAGAGATATACAAAGCTTATCTCCTGGGAGAAACCTGCTTGTCAGCTCTGCGTACGTTTAGTACATACACACTTCTTAAATATCATCTGTGTATGCATCTCACAACTATTATGAAGATCGATATGATATAAGCTTTTATTTTATCCAACTCTTTATGGATAAATACTATGAAAGCAGCTAGTTAGGCGTAATGAGTTTTTCAGGCCTGATGGATGTTGCTGTTAGAGAACAGTGAACCCTTGCCAGCAGGCATTGAGACGTTCTTTAAGTCACACATCCAAGTGTCTATAAACTAGGTGATGTGTCTAATTGAAGGAATATATCATATAACTGAAGAACACAGAGTAATCCACATTGCTGCTGTATTCATAAACCCTTGATAGCCTCCTTTAATTAGTTCATGAGCAGTAGGCACTGGGCACTGTGACTGTAACTCTTGCATGAGATATCAAGATCATTTTATTTATGATATAGAATGACTCAGCTGTGCAAATATCGGGGTCTTTTTCCTTTTTCAGATTCCTGTCCCCTATTACCTCTGTGAACTGCTTTTTTCATCTCCCTTTTTGCTTGCTCTTAGTTTTAAGCTATTTTTGTTAGCTTTACTGTCTCTTGACTTGCTGACAAGACCTAGGGGCTTCTTTTCTCTCTTCTTTCACTTTCCCATAGCTCTTTGCCTTGCACCATTCCTATTTTTTGTCCTTCTTAGAGTGACAAGTCTAAACATACATTCTGAGTGATTCATCACTGTGAGACCAAGAATCAAGTGAATCTGAACAAGCACTGGATATTTTCCACCAATCTCTGCATCATCAGATTTCCTGTTTCCTCCATTTCACTCTATTTTAAATTTACGCTTTCCATTTTTATAATGCAGGCTCCCTTTCTTTTCAAATCAGACTGTCTCATTCAGCCTGTTCCAGTTCTTTTTTATTCTTTTCGCTTCCCCTATTTTTCTGTTGTCCTTTTTTGTTTCTAAGGTAGCTAATGCCTCCTACAGTATTTTCATTCGAAATAGTGCAAACTCAAATTGATTGGTTACTTGAAATGATGTGCATGTTAAAGATCAAACAGAGGACTTGTAAATACTACCCTTTACCTCATTTTAGTTTTGCAAATAGAAACAGACAAATGTCCGTGTTTATGGAAGCTTCCTAATTTATCAGTGAAAAGACCAAGACTTCTTTGACATTAGATGATAGATTCACTCCACCCCTACACATACACTTTTAATTATAGTACAGTTAGCAAAACTGCACCCAGGACTGGTTCTAGGGTTGAGAGAGCAGGGCAATTGCCCTGGCGCCACACAGCTGTGTGATTTGGTTCCCCCTCACTCCTGATTAGCCAATCTTGTTTTGTTTTTTTTAGCTCTGCTCCCAGTTGGCTGGGAGGTATTCACCAAAAACTTTTTTGCACCCTGGCCAGTAAAATGGCTAAGTCTGCTTCTGGCTGCACGGAACTATTTTCTCCCTTATTCCTTTTATTTGTTTTTGCGGAGAGGGATACGAGAGAGAACAACTTTCCTAATGTAAAGGACTTCTTATGTTATTTTTCAATTAAAAATAAGGCACAACACTGGGAATGTCATATCATCAAAACATCTTCTAGCACTTTACAAATAATTGAGACTCACAAGAAACACCCTTGCTAGTCAGTTATTTTTATCTCCATGCTATAAAGAGGGAAAGTGAGGCATTAGGGGGTTCGAGGACTTGCCCAAGGACACACAGTAAGTCAATGACAGAGTCAGGCATGTAAATCCGTCAAGTCCCAACTCCTAGTTCCCTGTTCTAACCGTCAGACACTACTGCCTCATTAAGCCACAACACATATAAAAGCTCTAAGCTATGTGGATAAGATATGTGATTTAAAATGACAGTAGAGCTCCTATTTTTAAGTATGCTTTCAGACTAAAACAAATCCATCCAGCACAGCACACTTATGCCAGGAGTACACTGAATTATACAGAAACCTGCAAAGACAGAACTATGTAGAAGGTTTTGACATTTTTTATATTAATGCTCATTATTTCATCCTGTTATTGCTGTGTGAAAGTTCCACTGCCATCTTCAAAAAAGTTTTTTTCCCCCACCCCAGAACTTTTTAGATTAAATTAGCAAAAAACCTGACCTATAATCCCTCTTTCTACCAGTTACTAGCATAGAAATGCAGTGTGTGTGTATTTAAAATAGAAATTCTTAATGGGAGCTGGTTAAAGCTATACCAGTAAAACATATAGCAAAGAAACACTGCATCCCGTACAATAGACATCTTAAATATGGAGCACATGCAGGAAATCCATTAATTTTGCCACTGCTTCTTTGCAGGGATTCATTAGTGGAGGAAAGAAACATAACAGCAGGTATGGGACATACAATCACTGCCTGAATCTTAAACCAGAGGAATTTGAACTGACAAAGAAAAATTGACTGCCAGCTAGGGTTTCCTATTGGTTTTCTATTGTTGCCTAGTTATCTTTAATAATAGCCAACCAATAGGAAAATAAAACAGCAGGAGATGGCATTCCTGTGAGTCAAGTCAATCTTCACTGAAGCGCTAGCCACCTCCTGCCTGCCTATTCCTGGCACCAGAAATCTCAGGGACTGAAAATAAAAGACAAAACAAAAGTTAAAGTACAAGCCAGATTATATTAATTTTGCCACTGCTTTTTTAGAGGGATTCACTAGTGGGGAAAGAAAAAATAACAGCAGTTTTGGGACATACGATCACTGTCTGAATCTTAAACCAGAGGTTTATGGGGTTCTCAAAAGTTTAGACATACCTAAGCCCTCATACTCCTAATGGATGTGTCGTATGCTGATGCTACCCAAGTAACTTTCTCAGATATGTGAATTCATATAGCTTTAGTCTTGGCCTTTAAAAGCCTTCTGCAACCTGGCCAAGAAACCACTGTCACTTCTCTCAAAATAACTGAAGCCACTTATAAATTCCTTCAGACAAAAGCAGCTGAATGCCTGTGCAATTTAATCAGCATGTTTAATGCTTCCTTTAGAACAAAAGCTTTCCTTGTTTTTGTTTTTTGTTTGATATCTTGTACAATAGGTATCCACAATAGTCATGCCACACTTGTATTCAGAGTTAAGTGTTTATCAGGAAAAGACTGTCAGAAATTCAGAATCAACTACCTAACATCTATAGGTTTGGCACCCTGACAGCAAGATTGTCTGGCTATGTAGACTCCCTCCTCAGGCCCTACGCTACCAGCACTCCTAGCTATCTTCGAGACACCACTGACTTCCTGAGGAAACTGCAATCCATTGGTGATCTTCCTGAAAAGCCACTATGGATGTAGAAGCCCTCTACATCAATATTCCACACAAAGATGGACTACAAGCCGTCAGGAACAGTATCCCCGATAATGTCACGGCTAACCTGGTGGCTGAACTTTGTAACTTTGTCCTCACCAATAACTATTACATTTGGGGACAATATATACCTTCAAATCAGCGGCACTGCTATGGGTACCCGCATGGCCCCACAGTATGCCAACATTTTTATGGCTGACTTAGAACAACGCTTCCTCAGCTCTCATCCCCCAACGCCCCTACTCTACTTGCGCTACATTGATGATATCTTCATCATCTGGACCCATGGAAAAGAAGCCCTTGAGGAAGTCCACCATGTTTTCAACAATTTCCACCCCACCATCAACCTCAGCCTGGACCAGTCCACACAAGAGATCCACTTCCTGGACACTACAGTGCTAATAAGCAATGGTCACATAAACACCACCCTATACCGGAAACCTACTGACCACTACATGCCTCCAGACCACACCACATGATCCATTGTCTACAGCCAAGCTCTACGATACAATCACATTTGCTCCAACCCCTCAGACAAAGACAAACACCTACAAGATCTCTATCAAGCATCCTTACAAACTACAATACCCACCTGCTGAAGTGAAGAAACAGATTGACAGAGCCAGAAGAGTACCCAGAAGTCACCTACTACAGGACAGGCCCAACAAAGAAAGAAACAGAACGCCACTAGCTGTCACCTTCAGCCCGCAACTAAAACCTCTCCAGCGCATCATCAAGGATCTACAACCTATTCTGAAGGATGATCCATCACTCTCACAGATCTTGGGAGACAGGCCAGTCCTTGCTTACAGACAGCCCACAAACCTGAAGCAAATACTCACCAGCAACCACACAACAAAAACACGAACCCAGGAACCTATCCTTGCAACAAAGCCCATTGCCAACTCTGTCCACATATCTATTCAGGGGACACCATCATAGGACCTAATCACATCAGCCACTCATATCAGAGGCTCATTCACCTGCACATCTACCAATGTGATATATGCCATCATATGTCAGCAATGCCCCTCTGCCATGTACATTGGCCAAACCGGACAGTCTCTACGTACAAGAATAAATTGACACAAATCAGACATCAAGAATTATAACATTCAAAAACCAGTTGGAGAACACTTCAATCTCCCTGGTCACTCGTTTACAGACCTAAAAGTTGCAATATTACAACAAAAAAACTTCAAAAACAGACTCCAATGAGAGACTGCTGAATTGGAATTAATTTGCAAACTTGACACCATTAAATTAGGCTTGAATAAAGACTGGGAGTGTATGGGTCATTACACAAAGTAAAACTATTTCCCCATGTTTATTTTTCCCCCCTACGGTTCCTCACACCTTCTTGTCAACTCCTGGAAATGGGCCATTTTGATTACCGCTACAAAGAGGTTTTTTTTTCCTCTCCTGCTGGTAATAGCTCACCTTAACTGATCACTCTCGTTATAGTGTGTATGGTAACACCCATTGTTTCATGTTCTCTGTGTGTATATATATATATATATATATCTTCCTACAGTATTTTCCACTACATGCATCCGATAAAGTGGGTTTTAGCCCACGAAAGCTTATGCTCAAATAAATTTGTTAGTCTCTAAGGTGCCACAAGTACTCCTGTTCTTTCTTCTAACATCTATGATAGTTGCTCTTTGTAACAACTGATTTAAATAAATAAATAAGTAAGCAAGATTGTGTTATTATTGTAGGAAAGCAACATCTGAAGCATATACAGTGAAGACAATGAAGTTTTTTTGTGCAAGCTCAAGAGGAAATTTCTAAACTAAGAATGATACAGAACTAGATTAGGCAGAGCCATAGTCATATTTCACAGGCATTGTCTGAGAACAAAGAGTCACGTTTGTGAGTTGGGCTCACAAAACTGCTCACCACTAGCTGTGGTGAGGCTTTGGTGTTGCAAACAGCACTGAAGATATCCTAGAGGGGGAGGAAAGATCTTGGCCGGGAGGAACTGAGGCAATGTTCGATATGCCCTCTCTTTCCTTCCAGCAAGTGGGGCCTATTACTTCATATCCCTTCCTCTCCTCTTCTTTTATCCTGTTCCAGATGCTGCATGTCCCTGAGGATGGGGATTACATGCTGCACCCGTGTCCAGACTCTGAGGTTAGTCCTACCCACCACTGCTGCCATTGGATAGTGGGGGTGGTGTGAGACTAGGTGATTAGCTATAGTCCACTGATGGGTGGGTGGGGAGTGATAAAGTTTGCATCTTGTGAGGAGGAGCCATTGTTGACTTCCTGTTTCAACCTAACTCTTCAACTAACTGCTGAATCTTCTGTGATGGAGGGACCTTGGCTGATCACCAGTTTTGGGGTCTGGAAATGAGTGTTTCCATACAGAAAAATTGGCAAAGTGCTGTGTGATTTTTTTCCCCACCTTCCGCCTGGCATCTAGAGCAAAGGTGGGCAAACTACAGCCCGTGGGCCACATCCGGCCCACAGGACCCTCCTGCCCGGCCCTTGAGCTCCTGGCCCAGGAGGCTACCCCCCGGCCCCTCCCCTGCTTTTCCCCCTCTCCCGCAGCCTCAGCTCGCTCTGCCACCGGCGCAATACTCTGGGCGGCAGGGCTGCGAGCTCCTGGGGCAGTGCAGCTGCAGAGCCCGGCCTGACCAGGTGCTCTGTGCTGCCTGGTGGCAATGGCGTGGCTGAGTCCAGCCAGGCGGCACGGTTGTAATGCCGCCAGCCACCGGTGCTCCAGGCAGCGTGGTAAGGGGGCAGGGAGTGGGGGGGGTTGGATAGAGGGCAGGGGTTTCAGGGTGGTGGTCAGGGGGCGGGGCTGTGGATAGGGGTCGGGGCAGTCAGGGGAACAGGGGGGTTGAATGGGGGCAGGGGTTCCGGAGGGGGAAGTCAGGCATGAGAGGAGGGGTTGGATGGGGTGTCGGGGGGCAGTCAGGGGCAGGGGTTCCGGGGGCGGTCAGGGGACAGGGAGCAGAGGGGGTGGATGGGGCAGGGGTCTTGGGGGGGCCGTCAAGGAATGGGGGGGGGGTTGGATGAGGCAGGAGTCCTGGGGGGGGAGGATAGGGGTGGGGGCCGGGCCACAACCCCCTCCCCTAACTGGCCCTCCATACAATTTCTGAAATCTTATGCGGCCCTCAGGCCAAAATGTTTGCCCACCCCTGATCTAGAGGGTATGATTTGGAGAGTTTAAATAGCAATTGTAACTTTGACATGGTCCAATGCAGTTGGTGGTCTTGAGAGGGTCTGAGTGGGGGGGACACAAAACCCTGTGGGTTCCTGGGTATTGGTCCTGGGCACTCACATGGTATGGTGAGGGAGTTTGTCTCTATGATACAGCTTGTGGGTCCTCTCATCTCACCTTTCCTCTCTCAGTTGAGCAGAAAGGGAGCAGCCGAGCACCTTACCTTCCATTTGAGGTCCCCGGGTAGATGTGACGGTACAGGGGTGGCCTGGTCTTCATACTCACCTTCAGGTTGATGATGCCAGTTCAGATCTAAACTGGAACAATTATGCCAGGAAATTTGAAGTGTTGTACCCTTATTAGGTGTTAGTTATTAAATAAAGTTTTGGCCTCTGCATTTAACCAGATGATGTTGCTTGAGTCTCAATGTTTCCATAGTCCCATCATTTATCATAGGTGGAGCTGGTAGCGCTGCCTATACTTAAGGTTGCCCAACACTTCCCATTGTAATATCTTGTTTTTAATTCCTCATAATGTTGCTAAATTTCAACTGGTCAGGCTGAACTTTTTCATGCTGGCTGTCTACCTGAAGCTGAATATTTTTGGAAAGTTTCAGCTAAAATGATTCAGTTGCTTCTGATGATGTGATCAGAAAAAAAATAAGATTTCCCAATATAAAATAAAATCCATTCAACCATTTACCTGAGAAGCTCTAGCATTTCTGGGTACTGAATGAGGCAATGGTCCCGTGGAAAATAATGTTATTGTATAATTCAAGACTGTATCATAATGAATACTCACAAATGGACTAAACTAACGTTACTTGGACAGCTTCAATACTGACATTTCCTAACTTTTGGGTGCTTCACTTTGAAGCCTTAACATTCTACTAACATAACTCCTTTTTGTGTTTTATATATATAGTTACCCCTTAGACTGAGTAGAAAGTTGAAGTTTGGGGTCTTGTGGAACAGTTACATTTGGATTAAAATTAAGTGAAAAGAGGGTAATCCTTGGTATAACCAGTTTAGATACAGAAACACACAACGTCCTGTTTCTTTAAACAGCATTGGAAACATACAGCACTTTGGCATTTGTCAGAATCTCAAGCCAAATGAGCCAGGTCAATGCCTAGGAAGCACCTGTGTGTCAGCCTCTGCTTCCTTATGGGGTCACATGTATGTTCTTTGTCTTTGAGGGCTCTCACACTCCACAAACCAAACCTTCTCCTTCAACTTAATACAAGGGCACACATCAAGAACTGTTTTCTCATCACATAGCGCACAGATTGTTTCCAGTTGGGAAAAGTGGTTATTTAACAAGTTGTTGGTAAGATTGGAGTTTTCAAAATGGAGATTTGGGATGTTATAGTTGTAGAACTTATGTCCACATACCTGTGGGAATTCCAGATGAAGTGAATTGGAGCAGCACGTGATCCATGAGGATTCATTAACATGTTTTGAGGAAGGATGGGTGTCCCAGGGATAAGATAAAGTCCATCAGGGATGCGGCAGGCCCACCTGCCTCAGTGGGAGCCATCAGAAAGGGTAGTGAAGGTAAAGGCGAAAATAAGGTCTGCAGTCTCAGAAAGCAACAGAGGGAGGAGTAATACTTGGAGAGTGTTTTAAATATATTTTTGGAAGGGAGGAATATGGAGAGGACAGTGAATTAAACAGGCATCTAGGAAAGCAGAGATGTAATGATCAGATGGAGTCTCCTGATCTAAGTTCATTCCCCTGCTCCAAGAACAATATGGGAAATAGCATTTATTATGCTAGTAATTTAAATTCCCATGGCCCATTGTATTATGTGAATGCAGTTGATCACTGCTGCTGTCCCTGATAATTATGTTTCAAAGTTAATACCCAATGCATATGGATGGGAGGAAATTCTCATTGTTCCATTTAATCTACTGTCCTGGTGTTTCTGGTTGCAGATTCAGGAGCGATTTCAAATGGATATTTTCCCCCCAGAAGGACTAAACATTTTATTTAGTTGGCAAAAATACAGAATGTGACCAATGGGGGGCTTTAAGTCAGGCAGCAGGGGACGAGAGTAGCCACTGGGAAGACAGGCAGGGTTTGGACTCTTAGGAGGATTTAATATTAGTAACTCTTCCCACAGTTCCCCCTATAGTAAAGGTATGAATGCTGGTAAGATGCTGATATTTATTTCCTGGCCCCAGTCAGTCAACATGTATCTGGGTTACAAAGGTTAATGCCCTTGCCACATGACAGAGGAGAATATCCACATACCCCAGTGTGTGTTGTTCCTTCTGTACATTCCCAGTGTGACCCAGCTCTTACTGTGAATACTTGATGATGATACTGCTGCAGTTGAGTCAGGAAGCAGGAAGGTGTCCATCTGAATAAGAACAAAGCTGACAGAGTGAAAGAGTGGGAAGATGGAGCTGTGGCAGAGAAAAGGTGGGTAAGAGGCACACAGATTTCTGAAGACAAAAGGGAGTAGAATAGATGCACTGAGAAGATTTTTTTCCACCCTCTTTCTTAAGTAAATATACTTGTGCTTAGTGCTCTAAGAATTCAAGTGAAAGCTTGGCTAGATTCTAGAAAGTACGTATAATAAAATTCACAGTTAGATCTTAATTCTGTGCATACAGTGGGTCATTCTCCCTGCTGAAGTCAGTCACAGAAAGTGAACTATTTATTTTCCATAGTTTCAGGAATGTTGGCAGTAGAGAAAAAAGATTGTTAGCATAGTACTGAAGGTTACAAACCTCTGAAAAATTCTAAAAAACTATACTATAGCACTTTCCACACAAGATTTAATGGCAAGCCACTACCACATTTGGAGATGAATAGCTGATGCATAGACTAACATTTTTTTTGTCACCAACAGATGCAAGTTAACACAGGTACTTTGCTATCAGGAGTTATCTGCCAATCAGTCCTATTCCATGATTCTGAACAAAGGCACCTGATCTCATTGCTGTTTTCACAGCCATGTTGCTGTGACAGATGTGACAATATCCTTGACAAATCTTATTGAATTAAATTAAATTTTGTTAAATTAAGTTTAACATCTTTAGAGTTTGTTGCATTTACATATGTACAGTTATGGAGTTCTATGGAACTTCTTTAAGAGGAAGACATGATTAATGCATTCTCTGGGAAGCATTATAACCTTCAAAGAACTGTTTAGGACAATGAGCTTAAAGTGGGTTTCCTACAAGTTACTTAAGAGGAGGCAAATGAAAATTCTCACGGCCAAAGCTATGACCTGGGAAGATAAACTGATTGTCTACTGATTACCTGCTCCTGGAAACTCCAGTTCAAATGACCTTCACACTATATAAAGGATGGACTACAATTTTATTGAGTGGTCTTGGGAGCAAAGGGTGTGATAACCTTGAAACCACAGGAAGTGTGTTGAAGGAAAGCTCCTGTTAGACCCCTTATTGGAGTGAGGCAATGATCTCAGGTAAGCTCATTAGCATGCATGTAGTTTCTTGTAATGTTTTTAATGTCTTCTTTGTAGTGCTTTTACTTTAAGAATAAAACATGCTTACTTAGAAAGAAGTGTGTGGTAACATAACTGTCGCAATTACACAGTGTACTGTCTCTGAGGAGAGAAACAAAACAGGTCTGCTTAGCAGACTGTCTGTTGCTGGGAATAACACAATGGACTGGTCAGCCTGGAGATACCCTGGTCAGAAGGAAAGAGATGCAGGTCTCCATCCAAGAAAGGCAATGACTGGGGAGCTAGAAACGTGAGAGTGGGTGCTCTTACTGCACCAGGCAGTGGAAATTGCCCTGAACTGTGATGGTTGCATTCTCTCTTAAACTGGGTTCTCCTGCCTGCTTTGAAATGTAGCAGTTATGTGGTGCTGCAATATGGAATTGCTGTCACCAAAGCATTCTTTATGAGAATCATCTGCTTTGGGATTCTCACCCCAGCTTAATTTGCCACAGCTCAAATCTGTTTACCTTCAGGAACTGCTGCATTACGCATCTTTACTCCAAGCCATTTAGGGAGAGGATGGGAAGAGGTTGGATATTTGTTGTAGGCTTAACTTTTTCTACTGGAACGTATGTTAAACTGGGGAGAATAGTCATTGTATATAAATGATTACACATAAGAACATAAGTTTTTCCATACCCCAATCATATTTATTGCCCTTCTCTGTACCTCCAAACTCTTCCCTCCTGTAACCTGTGGTTCTCCCTCCTAGCTACATACAATGCCTGAGCACTAGAAAGGAGGTATTTAGAGTTTAGAAAAGGCAGGCTCTCTGCTCTCTCTTTGGGTACCCAAAGCATCCAGGAGCTGCAATTACAAGGAAACTCCTCTTCAAGCTCCTTTGAAGCCCCAGGCTAATGCATGCACTGCGAGGACAGAATCTTTGGGGAATTAAGAAGCAACAGTATAGCAAGTCTCTACTGAGCATATGTGAATTACAAAGGCTTATAAACTTGGCCAAATTTGGGTAGGTTGTCACCAGGATGTGAAAAGACACCTCTGATAGACAGGTTAACCCTTTGTCACATTGCTAAATTTCAAGCCCCTGATCCAAAACTTGGGGAGTGCCTGAGCTTCTCAAAGAAAAGGTCACCACAATTTTTGAACATGGGCAAAACATTTTTCTTTAGCCTCATTCTCAGCAAAGAGAACTGAACTGTTTTTGCTGAGTTTTAAATAAATAATAATAAATGTTAATATCAGTCTGAGGCAGACACCTGCCTTTTCTAAACTCTTGTAATTCCTAGTTTCCAGTTGTCTCTAGTTTTTCCCTTATACAAAGATCTTTGTCATGGTGTACACCTCAATTTACTTCATCTACACTTCATTTGAGACAGTATTACTAGTGATTCTTGTGCAAGCCAGAAAGAACCCAGAGCTTGATCTTCAGATTCCTAAACACCAAGTTTGCTGCTGGTGATTAGTTAAAACATAGTTTAAAGATAATCTAGGTATGGCCCAAAAACTAAATAAATGCTTTTCCTTGGTGTAAGGAAGATAAAATGGGACATGGGCAGGAAGGCTGATGAAAATGAATGTATAAAATGGAAATGCCCAAGGCTGAGGTGAAAGAAAAACTCAAAAGAGTTTAATGCACTCAAATCAGGGGGGAATCAGATAAATTTCATTCCAGAATACCAAAAGAACTAACACATGAGTTTGCTAGTTCGGTAACAAGGATTTTTAACAAACCTGTTTATTTGGGGGCAATACTGTATGACATGAGAATATTTAAGAAACGGGGGGAAAGGCAATCTGGGCAATTATAGACCTGTTAGTCTGACCTCAGTAGTACACAAAGCTTTAGAACAAATTGTGAAGAAAAGAATAATTACATTCATGAAGGTAAATAGAAAAGGGGATGCAATGCAGCATGGGTTTATCAAAGGTAGATTGTGCCAGACTAACCTGATTTCCTTTGAGAAAATAACTGATATATTTTTAAATGAGGAAAACACAGTAGATTTAATATACTTGGACTTCAGTAAAGCATTTGACATGGTGCCACATGGAAAATTATTAGTTAAAGTAGAGAAGATGGGGTTTAGTACACGAATTATAAGGTGGCAAAGCAACTGGCTAACTAGGAATATACAGCAGATTGTGCTGAAAGGTGAATTATTGGACTTGAGGGATGTTGCTAGTGGAGTTCCTCAAGGATTGGTCTTAGGGCCAATCTTATTATATATATTTTATTAATGACGTTGGCACAAAAAGTATGTGTGCTAATGATATTTGCTGTGATACAAAGTTGGGAGGCATTGTCAATGCAACAGAGGATCAGAATATTATACAGGAAGTTCTAAGTGACCTTGAAAATGACTAACAGAAAGGGGATTTCATGTGCAATGGTGTAATCATAAGAATTTATGCTACAAGCTGGGAGCTCATGAGTTGGAAGCAACAGAGAAGGAGAAAGGCCAGAGTGTGTTGATCAATCACAGGCTGACTATGAGCCATAAATGTGATGCGGCTGCAGAAAAGTCAAATGTAATTCCAGGTTCTATCAGGTGAGGGATTTCCAGTAGAGAAAAAGAGGCATTAATGACATCATACAAGGAACTGGTAAGGTGTTATTAGGAATACTGTGTACAGTTCAGGAAAGATTAATTCAAATTGGAACAGGTGCAGAGAAGAGCTACTAGGATGATCAGAGGAACAGAGTACCTATCTTACGAGAGAAGACTGGAAGAGCTTGTCTTATTTAACCTAGCAAAAACAAGGCTCAGAGGGGATATGAGTGCTCTCTGTATGTGCTTCTGGGGAGTAAGCACCAAGGAAGAAGATGCATGTACAGAGAGCACTCATATCCCCTCTGAGCCTATTTTTATATATAAACTGCCCATGAATAAATTTGGGGTGGAAATTAGAAGAAGGTTTCTAACTATCAGAATGACAAAATTATTTTTAACAAAGAGCTAGACAAATTTATTAGTGGGATTGCCTGATGGGGTTGTTTGTGATGGTGAGGGGCAGGGTTTGAAGCCCTCAAATCCCTCCAGGTTTGTGTTTTATGGTCTTAAAAGTTCATGCTTCAGAGTTTCATCTGGTCATCTGCAAGGGTGAGGAAGGGAGTCCCTGAGGAAATGTATTCTGTTTCTTTTCTTGTTTCTTCTCTTTCCTCTGAAGCCTCGGGAATGGCAGCAGCTGAAGATGAGACACTGGACAGGGTGGACCGGTGCTCTGAGGTGGCACTGAACATTCTGTCTCCCACATGCTTTGCTGGCTAGTTCTTGCTCACATGCTCAGGATCTAACTCGGGGGTCGGCAACCTACGGCACATGTGCCAAAGGTGGCATGCGAGCCGATTTTTGATGGGACGCAGGGCGGGCTGAGCCGCTCAGCCCGCCGCCGCTTTGGGGCTTTCCGCCGCTGGCTCCTGCCAGCCGGGGTCCCGCCGCCGGTCCCACTCAGCGCCCGCTGCCGGCCTGGGTGAAGGAACCCCAGGCTGGCACCGGGCTGAGACCCTGGCTGGCAGGAGCCAGCGGCCGAAACCCCAGAGGGGCAGTGGGCTGAGCCGTTCAGTCGCTGCTCTGGGGTTCCGGCTGCTGGCCCCTTGCCAGCCGGGGTCCCCCCCAGCCGCAGCCCCACTCACCTTGCTTCCGGTTGGAGTTCCAGCGCAGGCCCCCTGCCAGACAGGATCCAGGCCTCTGGTCCTGCTCAGCCCTACCAGCCACCAGCTCCACTCACCCCAGCTGCCGATCTGGGGTTCCAGCCGGTTAACAACCGATCACTCAGAAGCCTCTGTGCAGCTTAGAGTATCCAAATACGTGCCAGACGTTGGAAAACTCAGCAAGGAAAAGCAAGGGCAAGGATCACACTAAACTGATAAGATCTGCGTTTTAATTTAATTTTAAATAAAGCTTCTGAAACATTTTGAAAACCTTGTTTACTTTACATATAACAGTAGTTTGGTTATATATTAGACTTCTAGAGAGATCATCTAAAAAACTTTACAATGTATTACCGGCACGCGAAGCCTTACATTAGAGTATATAAATGAAGACTCGGCACACTACTGCTGAAAAGTTGCCAACCCCTGGTCTAACTGATTGCCATATGTGAGGTTGGAAAGGAATTTTCTCCAAGGCCAGATTGGCAATGACAGTGTTTTTCACCTTCCTCTGCAGTGTGGGATTCAGGTCAATTGCTGGGATTATCTGGGTATATCTCATTTAATCAATTCCCTGCCATTGCAGGGGTTTCAGGTATTAGTGCACCTCAGTCCCTCCTATTCGCTGCCTATGACACATAATAGTCTAGTCACCTGTGGATTGTAATACGTTGGTCTAATTTCAGTTGTTGGGTTTAGTTTGCAGGTGCTGGGTTGTGGTGGTGTCCTGTAATATACAGGAGGTCATATCAGATGAACTGTGGTCCCTTCTGACATTAAAATCTATGACTCTAAATTGTAAGGCAATAGCCTTTAATCTAGAAGCCCTTGAAAAACAGGAAAGAGAGGACCCCACAACCACATTTTCATAGCACCTTTCAGAGCAGAAACCCACTTGAAGGGAATATTTGGCAGCTAGATTAATGTGTATGAACATACATTTTCAATTCCCCTTCCCCACCCGCAGCAAGTCAACAAACCTTTTCTCCTTCCCTTTATTCTTCTCCCAGTTGGCTCCTTTTCCTCTAAACCCTCCATGTCCCTTTAAAAAAAGCAGGGAGAGAAGAAATAAAAGGCCACCCTTCACAGTTGCTGTGGCAACAGCAGACACAATGAAATCCACTGGTCCAGCCTGAGCACAGGACAGTTAAACAGATAAAGCAGCACAGGTGTGCCAGAGGCAGTGCTAATGAGCAGCACATGTTTTCAGTTAAAACCCTTAATTTAAAGCCTTTCCAGAGCCAGGGAAATCTTGGGAATGGGGATAACAGGAGATTAGTGACCCTGCCAGCCAAAGAGCTCAGGATTTGAATTCAGTTTTATTGCCAATAAACTGCCAGGCCAGACATTTACTTGCATTTTTATATATTTCTTATTTTACAAGAAAAAAAATGATGCCTTTACACTTGCATGAGCTAGAAAGAAGTATTGAAGGAGATAACAACAAAATTAAGGGAGGCTTTTAACTGGTAGAAAGTGTACAGTAACTCTACAATCCCTCCCACTTAATCTAATTAACTTGTCTAATGTAGTAAGTAAGTGCAGCATTATATACTGCTGGGGTAATGTTTGGAAGCAACAGAAGTTTATCTTACACATACTTGCCAGCTGTCACATGTTGGCTACACCCCAGGTTTTAAAATTCTGTCTAGGGTGTCTGTAGTCTCAGCCAAAATCATGGTCAGCTGGTTTAGGTCACCAACAATAATTAATCTCATGCCACTGTGGAGATAGAGGGCAAAAGTCCCATGGCAGCTTCCTGTCCCCCTACTTCAGTCACTTTGTCCTCTAGACTAGAGACTCTGATAACAGAGGAGCAGACAGCAGCAGAAAGCTGCTGCAGAGACTTATGGTACAATGATGTATATATCACCCATTTCTAGCCATCTCCTTCCAGTTAGTCATTTCAGAGATGGGAAGGGAAGACAGGCAGAATAGGAAAAAGGGGAGACAAAGATGGAGAAGGAGACACAGAGAGATAAGAGAAATGTGAAATCTTCTGCACAGATTGGGGAGAGGATCTACACACTCCAACTTCCAGAAAGAGAGAAGGGGACAGCATAGAGAAAACAGGACCACTGTCCTTCTCTAGCTGAACATAAGTGAAGTCTTTCCCTAAAGATACTGGAGGGGTTTTTAGGGAGGGAAGAGGTTTGCGAAGAACGTTTGCATCTACAGATAAGCATCTAAGCTTGTGGAAGTTTCTCTAGACCTCCTTACCCCTCACTTGTCTCCCAAATAAAAAGAAAGCTTTAGAAGTCCTGATAATCATATTTACGATAAAAATCACCTAAATGCACACACAGCCCCAAGCATATTTGAAGAATTATCGCTAGGAAAACATTTCAGATGCTTGCAACTGTGCTTGCTCATCCAGCTTCTGGAACTCGGCAGTGTCATTGGATGTGACATGGTTTAGGTTCCAAAAAGGAGACTGATAGGCATTTGTTGTCTCATGCTGGTTGACCTGTGGTATTGTTGTTTATTTTCTAGAAGTCAGCTGCTTTCCAGGTTAAGAAATGCATTTTATTTTTGGTCATTTAGAAGTAGGAAGTAGCTAATGGGCTTCATATTGTGCTTGACAAACCCAGAACAATTCAGTTCAGCCTCGGCTGTTGAATGCAAAGTTTGGTGAACTCAAACTCCTCATGGAATGGACTGTTGGAGCTCAATGGTTTTTTTTTGTTTGTTTGTTTGTTTTTAGATGGGTGTACAAACATGGCTACTGACTACGCTACACTGTCCAAGCCCATTCCAAGCCCAGGACTTAAGGAGGTCCTGTGTGATAACACTTGGCACACAGACTGAGGCCATATGAGAGCCGAAGAAAACTACATGTTCTTGTCTGTGCACAGCAATATAAATAAAGACTCACTTTTACATTGTAAAAAGTATGCATTGTATCAGAATCCTGTCTCTTCTTTATCAAAGGAGAGGACTACAGGCATGTTGAAATGTGTCCTGATTGTATGTTGTGCAATGCTAGCGACAACAACATAGTAAGGTGATCTCCCAAACCACCCTTTCAATATTTGAGTTCAGCAGGTTTTAAAGCAACTGTCTAGGGTACATTTGCATTTCCATCCCAAGGTGAAAAAAATGGCTATTCTCATAATGAATTTGTGGTAGTTCTCTGATTCTCATTTGAGCAGGGCCTGGAAGAAGACTCTTCCTTGAAAGCAATAGCACCCTTATGCTAATTTATAGAGCAAGGAGAGATTGGGAAATGAATGCAAATATTTAATTAATTGAAAATGAATTCACAATTGGTGCTATTTCAACAAATAGCAAGTGAATTCATAGCAAGCTTCTTAAAGTATCTGCTATAATATAAAGTATGTGGCCTTTTTTCCTCCCCACACTTTTATTAAATATTTATATTAGAAATCCACTGCAAAGAGTTTCCTGAAGTCCCAGGGCTCAGGTTGTTGATGTTTCACACACCAACACATAGTGTTAGGTTATTTTTGTTAAAGGAAAGCAGCGGGGAGACACACCAGAAACTTATTCTCCAGCTCTAATTTTTAAGTAAACATTTTTTAAAAGATGGATTACTCTTTATGGGATATATATAGAATACCATAAATCTTTGTCGGCAGAGATCATATTTTTTAAATGAATAGATTTTATTAATGTGGGAAAATTTAGACCAATCATGATGAAAACTTTAGTAAATGTTGCTGCAGATTAAGTGTATTAGAGGAAAAGCTTATGTTTGACAATCCTTCCCCCAGTCCTCATTATACCCATATTTAATAGACATTGTAACGAATCTGAAATTTTACTTTCAACAAATACAGAAAAATCTGCAGGCATTAAATATTCATTCAGGCAGAACATTGGATTTCACACACCTCACCTGCTCATTCATCAGAGCGCTTAGTGCGAATGTTACTCTGGATATATAAATAGGTAATGACAAAGGTAGGTTACTACACAGGTGAAGATAGATATCCTTAAACTCTCCAGATGCAGAAAGAAATGCACCAATGGAAAACATAAACAAACATGATCAGGAAGATGTAGCTGTTGAATGAATCACTTATGCAAGTAAATAATATATCGGGTGGCTGAGTATCCTGAATTGAATAAGCTGGTGGCAACCATAAGACCTAGTAATTCTAGGTTTGGCACTGTTTGTTTTTTACATTCTTTTGAAGGAACAATAGAGTGCAGTGATTTGCAAGGTCTCTCCCATAATAAACATACCTCACAATGAGACTAAGGCTTGGTCTACACTTACCCCCCAAGTCGAAGTAAGGTACGCAAATTCAGCTACGTGAATAACGTAGCTGAATTCGACATACCTTACTTCGAACTTACCGCGGTTCAGACGCGGTCCACACGCAGCAGGCAGGCTCCCCGTCGACTCCGCGGTACTCCTCTCGTTGAGCTGGAGTACCGCAGTCGACGGCGAGCACTTCCTGGTTCGATTTATCGCGTCCAGACCAGACGCGATAAATCGAACCAGGAAGTTCGATTTCCAGCCGCCGAACTAGCGGCTAAGTATAGACCAGCCCTTAGTGATATTGCGCTCTTCAAAAGCGACTAGTGTGTGGGAAAATCACTAGGGTTCCCTTCATTAATGTCACCACGTGGTTTGATGTTTGCAGGTACTAAAAAAAAGTCAAAGGGGACTGGTCACTTAGGCCTAAACTAAACCCCCAATCCTGCAAAGACATACATATACGTTGAACCTTACGCAATCATTTCTGTTTCTTCAAGGCAAATAATTCAATTAATTTAGTTGCCCCCTTGCCACATTTTGTGAATTGTCTGCTTACAGACTGCAATTTGAGTGAATTTTTGCTTTTTCTAGTGAATAATTGTTGGTTTATGCTTTTTTAACTTTGAATATTTTAAATTCAAATGATATTGATCATTAGTTTTGACTGGACACAGTATTGTTTCTGTTACTCAAGCAGTTGAGTAAAACACTAAGAATCTAGTATCTCATGCAAATATGTACATTTCAGGATGAAATTTGCCTTCCTTTAACATTACTTAAAAAGTTTGTGTTTTCTATGACATTTTTTTGCTAGACAGATATTCACCAGAAGATTAATAAAAACCAAAACATTTTACCAGACAGTAAACACAAGGGCACACAAACACAGCAGAATCAAGATGGAAGTTTTTAACTTAACCGTTTTTGTGTTATTTGCTCAGCTCTGCTTTCTGGACCTTCAGTTAAAAAAAAACAACAACAACAAACCACAAATGTGCCATGTCCAAGTTAGGCTCATTGGAAATTCCTCTTTTAAAACAAAAGGCTTTATTACACACTACTTAGATTTTTTGGCTAACTAGAAAAAGACAGCTGGGGAAAAAAGTCTGTCTATTAGATAATCTACTAAGCACCCATTACCAAAAATGTTGGGCATAAAATAGTAATTAATAATCATACACTGTCGATACTCATTTCTATCAACAGCTGAACAGAAAAGGAAATGGAAACATATGGAGTTAAGTTTTTATGAACATTTTACATGCTGGTTGTGTGTGTGTGGTGTTCCCCTTCCATAGACAGTCCACGCAGAAGATAAGAATCTACTACTGCTACCAACTATTAGTGTTACTTATTTTACTTCTGTAGTAGAGGACTGTACTTTGTAATCCAAATTTCAACCAGTTTCTATCTTCCAGCCTCTTTGTCCACAATAAACCAAGATGAGCTCCTCATCCATTCTTCAGGTTTTTTTGTTTTGAATGTCATGGAAGACAGCCAAAACAGTATAAAGTGAGGAAGATTACCTTTGCACAGTGTGACGTTGCACTGCATATGCTTTATGAATGTCAATATGATGTAACTGGAATATGCTTTATGCAAAAGGTCTCTTGTAAGGTATCATTACAAAGGTTATAACCTCCTGAATTTATTCATCCTATTTGTATGAATCTATCATTCTTGTATCTGAAACTAGAAATATGAAGTATTACTCTGAGGTTCTATTATCATTATGCAAAGTGTGGGCCATTAATAGTGGCTAAGGATCTTGATGGCTCCCATTGATTAGGACAATTGGTTGTGAATGGGTTTATTTACCTGCAAGCCTTCCTGTGTACATGGCATGGACATGGGTAATGAAGAATGAAGTCTTACAGTGACATGTGACCATGTCACATGATACTGGAATCCATCTTAAACCTGGATCTTTTCCATTTAGGAGGAGGGGTGGGGACCCACAGAGACAAAAGATCCCCACCTTGGGCCAAAGCTATAAAAGGGGGTGGAACAGAACAAGAGGGGCTGCCAGTCATGAGAAATCCCCTATTTACCACCTGAGCTGGAACTGACAAGGACTGTACCAGGGGAAAGGATTGGGAAGGAGTCCAGTCTGTGAAAGAAGCTTATTGGAACATCTCTGAGGGTGAGATTTACCTGTTTTCAGTTTCTTAATGTATTAGACTTAGACTAATACAGGTTTTGTTTTATTTTGCTTGGTAACTGACTTTGTTCTATCTGTTATTACTTGAAACCACTTAAATCCTACTTTTTATACTTAATAAAATAACTTTTTTGTGTATTAATTAACCCAGAGTAAGTGATTAATACCTGGGGGAGCAAACAGCTGTGCATCTCTCTCTATCAATGCTATAGAGGGTGGAGAATTCATGAATTTACCCTGTATACGCTTTATACAGAGTAAAATGGATTTATTTGGTGTTTGGATCCTATTAGGAGCTGGGTGTCTGGGTGCTGGAGAAAAGAGTACTTGCTGAGCTGTTTTCAGTTAAGTCTGCAGCTTTGGGGATGTGGTTCAGACCCTGGGTGTGTGTTGCAGCAGGCTATCATTTCTGGCTCAACAAGACAGAGTTCTGGAGACCCAAGCCATCAAAGAAAAAGGGCTCAGAGGTAGTTTCAGCACATCAGGTGACAGTCCCAAGGGGGTCTCTGTGACCGAACCCGCCACACACAGGTACTGTGGAAGACCACCAGGGATGTGCACAGGAATTTAAATTTGACTGCTTTTGGAGGGACACATTAAATACACATATATTATACACATTAAACTGTATCAACACATGCACATAATATGCATAGAAACACACAGAAATATACTCACCATTTCAACGAAAATTCATGTGCCTTGGAGCCATTTGAATAAATGTATCCACAAGTACTTGGCTATGGCTGGGGCATAGAACTGCTCCAGCCCCAGGAGCTCTCTCTCTTTCCCCGCCTCGGCCCTGGGGCCAGAGGAGCTTTGTGCCCCCACCACTTTTTGGCAGGGTCTGTGCCCCTTCTCCCCCCCCATCCTCTTGTGCATGCCCCTGAAGACAGCCATAAGGCTGCTTTTTTGAGGACTGGGTTTGAAATAAGTTTCAGCAACTTTGTAGCATAAATTATTTTTAAATATGGTTCTGCCTAACCTGGTTTGACTCTAGTTAGATGTTACTGTTAGTCAGAAACATTAAAATACTCTCTCTGTGCCAAGAGCTAGCTAGCTAGTTGCTGCTGCTTTTTTTTGTTTTGTTTTTTGTTTTTTTAAGCTGGGGAAGCCTTTTTTCTCAGGCCTGGTCTACACTAACCCCCCAATTCGATCTAAGGTACGCAACTTCAGCTACTTGAATAACGTAGCTGAAGTCGACATACCTTAGTTCGAACTTACCGCGGTTCAGACGCAGTCCACACGCAGCAGGCAGGCTCCTCCGTCGACTCCGCGGTACTCCTCTCGCCGAGCTGGAGTACCGCAGTCGACGGCGAGCACTTCCGGGATCGATTTATCGCGTCCAGACCAGACGCGATAAATCGAACCCGGAAGTTCGATTGCCAGCCGTCGAACTACCGCGTAAGTATAGACATACCCTCAGTGTTTTCTTGTGCTCAAAACTAACCTACCCTGCAGTGTTAGATAAGGGATCACACAGTGTAATCTCAATGTGTTTGTTCCAAGTCTAATGTAGATGATACTGGAAAAGTTGTTATAGCGATCTGAGATCTGTGAGTGAAAGGTGCTATATACAGTTCGAAGTAATCACTACTACTATGATAACTTGCTTGCAGAGATTGAATTCTCCTTCTTTTTCTTGATATCTGTCTGTTAAAAATCTCATTCACTAGTAAGAGAATGTTTGAAAGAAATCCAAACATGGTGTTTTGTTGTTTTTGTTTGTTTATTATTGTTGACCAGACAGCCTTCCCCCATCCTGCCATCAGGAAGGCAATCCATTGTCCAAATTAACAAATGTATGCCTAATATTTATTCAGAGAGATCAGCAAGAGCATGAAGCTTCTCAATTATTTCTTTTAAATACAGAACAAAGTGAGCCAGAGAATTAAGCTTTTGTGTTGTGAACAAATGTGGTTTTATTACCTGACCACCTGAGTTGCAAATCCTCCACATTATACCATAATTACAATTCTGGGATGCAAGTGATATACAATATCACACAATTCAGTGTTTCTGCTATTTACAATGTTAATGACAAGCACTAAAATGTCTTTCAGAATAGTAATTAAATAAGCCAACAACCAGCCAGTAATTTAGAGAGGGTTATTCAATAAGCATGCAATGAAACTATAGTGAAATCTAGCTAGAAGAAAACATTACTGTACCATAAAGAAAGGAATGATAGACACTAGAATTTTAATCTGATCTCACACCTACACATGCATAGCACTTAAAAATAGAATAATGTATGAGTCAGAGGCCTAGTCTACACTAAAACTTAAGTTAAGCTAGCTCCATGGCTTTGAAAAATTTCACGCCCTGTGTCACATAGGCTAACTTAACTCCCCACTCTCCACTGTAGACATAGCTACATCAACAGAAAAATTCTTCTATTGATCTAGCTACTGCCTCTTGAGGGGGTGGATTAACTACAGCGATGGAAAAACCCCATCCAATTTTAAAAATCCTATGGAAAAAAATAGTATTTTTCTGCTAGCTGGATTTATATTACCTTAGTCAAAATTAGCCATCTAGATCTTGAGGTCTAGTCTCATAGCATTTGTTTATTACACAAAGCTGATTAATGACAGAGCTTCTAAGTTAACTTCATTATTTCCACCATTCTATTTCTTTTCTGTTTAATTATCTTGCCTCTTTGAATACTCAGACATAACTTTTCCACTTCTACTAATGGGTATCTCAAGCCACATGGAGATGACAGCTTCAATCATGCCTTCCAGAACAATATTTAAAGAAGAAAAGCCTGGAGCAAACAATTGTGAGACAGGAGAATATAGAACTATTTAAAGGGAGAAAGAGACTAAGTATAAGCATCAGTAAAGCAGTGACAGGAAGCAAATGCTGAACAATGAAGAAAGTGAAACACCTAAGGGAGGGAAGGAGAGGATGGATAAGTCCATTAAGTAAGATGTTAGAATTGAATAGGTGATGATGAGTCAAAAAGGAATGTAGACAGAGGGCAAATTAAGAGTGGCTAGGGGTCAATGAAAACAGAGAAAACTGGGACAGGAATGTAAACGTACACTAGAAAGAGAAATAAAAAAGAGAGATTGATTGAAAAGGTAATAAAACTAAATCTCAACTAATCCTGGGAGCTGAAAAGAGCTCAAATAGAGATATTGTTTTGCTTTCAATCTTGCTCAAAATGTTTTAGTTTAACTAGCATCCCATCCCACAAACCTAGTGGAAGGCACAGATAGAGAGATTATGAAAGTGAAGTGGGTCATCACTCTATCCCATGTAACTACCAGAACATTTTGTGCAAAGACTGCAATATACTGTACCTACTACATTGTGGTGATGTTTTGGAGCTCAGTTCCAGAGGAAGTTAATTTTCCAAGTATCAGATTTTGTTGCATCCCAATACCTCATGGATAAAGTGATTAGGAGCTTTAAAGGAGATCTGGCATTTTACATTTCATTCTGCTGTATAAGAAGGGGAAAATGGCATTACTAAACAAATATTCTGCAGTCATAATAAAGTTCTACACAAGTGATACTGTAATGTTTGGGGCCATTTATGTAGAATAATGAATTATCATTTTTTATTTCTCATTCACTTATTGTTGGGATTCTCTCCAAGAGCTTTTCCACTCAGCTTATCCAGAACACCTTGTCCAGTTCTGGGAGAACACTTCATCCAGTTCTCTGGAATCCAAATTGCTCAGACTCAGATTTCAGCACTCAGGTTCCTTGATCTGGCATACAGCAACACTATGCTGAGCTGATCAGACTCAAGTGTAGGGGATGGGTATAGGGTGTACCACACTTCCAAAGTTACACAGAAACTCTCTCTCTTCTTATATATTTACACATCTCAATGCATTTACTATACATCACATCACACATTTTTGGCTTGGCTTTGAAGGAATCAATCCCTGTGCAGCATGTTCTGTCCATGCTTGACCTCCTCTTGACATTCCTAACTTATCTTGTCCATTGTTAGTAAATGGTTCCCTGGGTGTTCTCCCTCTTATCTTAGCTGGCTCAGACATTCTTCTGTTTAGCTTACTGACCCATTTACTTCAGCCTAATGATCTGTTTACCTCCATAATCCTATCCTCCAAGAAATAAGGCCTCACTCCATGTGTTAATTATTCATGTCAGGCCAGGCCTCAGCAATACATATTTATTCAGATTTCTAATACATTAAACAAAAGTGTCCATCCTAAGCTCTGGGAACACTTGACATTCTCTTAGAGTACACTTAATGACAAACAGAATCCCCCCGTTACCCAGAGATCACAATATACCAGCAGCAACATAAATATAAAAAATTAAATAAACTACACCAATAAAATCACCGTAAGTCCTCCTCCTATTACTCCCTTGCCTCACCCATCTCACAACTCCTTACAGGCCAGGGACAGAACATCAGATATGCAGCGTGATCTGAAGGTTAAAAAATGTGGGTGTTACAGACTGAGGGAAAGTGAGCTCCAAAGAGGTGGGACTCTAGCAGAGAATGACCCCTTTCTTTTATACTAATGGATATTCAGTTCTGGTGTCTCCACTGACCACAACTGTGGTAAGGAGGAGAGAGGATTTCCAATTTTATCATAGAGGTCTCAAGTCCTAGATTTTCCAAAGGCACCTATGAGAGTTAGGTCCCTAACTTTTATTGGGATTTTAATGGGAGCTAGGCACCTAACTGACACAGGCTCTTTTGAAAATCTCAATCTCTCTAGGAGCTTAGAACCAGGCACATATTGTATCCATTATTCACAAATTCACATCTAAGGGTATCATCCAACATACAAATATAAGGATTACCATTACATAAATCTAGATTACTTTCTTTGCATTTCAGTGTCTCATCTTTTGCACTTCTTTTCCACCCTTGAGTGGAATTTCTTATTTTTTTCTAGTCCTTCATTATTTATGTTACAAATATGCAAGGAGGACCATGTCTACATTTAAAAGTTTAATATTCAAAAAATATTGTGAGTTCTACAGTTTTATCACAGGTGACTGGTCTGTTTCTGAAAACCCAGTACACGAAAGACACTTTGCAACTATTAATATTCATATTTTGAGAGCAGCCAGATGCTCCCCATCATGATCGAGGACTTTTATACTATACCAACACCTGTATCAACATGGGGTAAAATCCTGGTCCCTTTTCAGTCAATGGCAAAACTCTCATTGAATTTAATGGAGACAGTAAGTCTCCAGTTGCTAACCCAATTTCTTACAAATCTAAAGTATAAGATTACAAAACGACGATGAATCCAGATATTTACAGTGTCCTTATTTAGTGAGCCAATTTCTCCATCACCATAGTTTCCCATATTTTATTATACCAAGTGGCTATAGTAAGGAATATTTCCCTTTTCTAATTATTATAATAAAATGTGTATTGTGGCAGCACCTAAAGGCCACAACAAGGTTTGGCCCCATTGTTGTGGACACTGTAAAAACATATAATAAATAACATGCATTGCCCCAAAAAGCTTACTGTCATACTGTCTGGAGTGGCTCATGATCGTGAGTGCCAGCTTCAGGCCAGATTGTCAAAAAAGCAGGTCAGAAATTCCAAACTGGCTGTATGTTCTATAATTAGATTTCACCAAGCCAGTCACAAATGTGAACACCTAAAGCACTGCACAGTCTTACCATGGAGTCACCAACAGTATCCCTGAGGCATTCTCGTCTATCTTGCCACCCAGGCAAGCTAGACATAGTGGTAGATGGTTGCCATATATCACAAAATATTCAGGTTACTTCTAGTCCCAAAGGACAAGTTACTTACCCCAGGTCAATTTGTACCTTAGATCTCACACTAAATATGTTTGTAGAAAAATCCAGACAAAGATGCAAACTTTCTAAGGATTTATTAACTAAGAAAAGAAATGAGAGAGTTATTTTGATAACTGATAGAGTTATTACAAGGTTAAAGCAAGCAAACATATATACACAAATGAGTTACAGTTTATGGTTTTCAAATGTGACAGAGTTGTAGTAATTTGTCAGTTTGGAACATCTTTTTCGACTAACCCAGGCTGACCATATGGATCTCTGCTTCTGTTTCATAGCTCCGGTCCTGTGAGAGTCCGAACCTCAAAAGAGACGAAATATTTTCTTGTCAGTGACTTTTATTTTTCTTCCAGAATTCAAGTTGATGGGATGAGCCTTTAACACACAGCCTCTTCATGGTGTTCTGTATTGTGATGTTCTACAATGGCCCAATTAATTTTGGTAGGCCTATTTAATGGGCAGGAGATGATCCCTTCTGACTGGGTTCACAGTTTCAGCATAAACAGTTTTTACAGATACAAAACGAAAACTTAAATATTACCTTGTTGCACGTGATGAAGAAATTATAAGTGAGATCAACGTATGCAGCAATTTACAAGGATTTCAAAAAAATCTAAGTGTAAGTCTAATACCCAGCTTAACCATACTAACACATAGGTGCACTGGACTGGTTTCCAGCACTGAATTTGTCAGTACTCGGCTGAGGTCTAAAGCACTGGTCTGCCAGCATCACACTTACAATTGAACGTCCAGTTACTGGAATTGTAGTGGCACTAAATAAGTCTATATGCAACGTAGTCTATGCATTTCAAAGTCTGTATTGTCAATTGGAAACCCAAGGATGCACCAAGCAGTTTCCATTTAATCATTATAGAATTGGTGTTCTAATGCTTGTCCCAATATTTCTGAATATAAATATGGAACATACAGAAATACACCATTTCCTCCAATACATGTGACTTCCTATGCCATCCATGTGATGGTCTGTACCCCTGTATTTACCCCTTACACAGTGCTATGGTAATCTTTATACAAGTATGCCTTGTGAGGTATCATTTGAAAACTCATAATTCACTGGTCGATACTGTTCTGATAAAATATAACTTTAGGTACTATGTTGTCACACATATGATTCCACTGTATAGTGTTACTAAGACATATTCCAAGTCTGTGGAGCAGCCAAACCAGTTCCTCAGAGACAAAAGACAAGCTGATGCCTCAGCCAGGTGTAAACAGGCCAAATGGTCCATCACCTGCTTAACTGGCTATTCATTAAAATGAAATGGACAGAGGCGAAAAAGCTACATCTTAACAAGAAACAGCTTGGGGTTCCCGTCCACACAGACTTTTTGTATCCTGGACTTCAGCTGGCAGTGCATCTCAAAGAAGGGAAAGAACAATAAGAAAGTAGGGCAGATGCAAATCATTCCTCCTTTTCACTCTGGCTACGGCATCTACAACACCTGAAGAACAAAGGAAGCAGCGTTAGACTGGGAGAGGAATCCTGACTGAAAGAAGTTGAACTAATAAGGCTGCTGAAACATGTGGTGAGAAAGACCTTGCTTTGAATTCACTCTAGTTTGTTAAGTTAGACATTAGTTGTTTTACTTTTATTTTTCTTGTAACCAGTTCTGACTTTTATGCCTTATTACTTGTATTCACTTCAAATCTCTCTCTTTATAGTTAATAAACTTGTTTTATTGTTTTATCTAAACCAGTGTGTTTAGATTGAAATGTCTGGGAAACTTCACTTGGGATAACAGGATTTGTGCATATTATTTTCTATTAATCAAATAATGTATTTATATGAGCTTGTCTTATCCAGGAGATCACTGGGCAGTACAAGCTGTACATTTCTGGGGAAGATTTGGGACTGGGAGTTTAGCGTTGTTCCATAGTGTAATTCAGGAATGGCTGGCTGCAGCACTCATACACTATACATTGGAGTAACTTACATGCTGGAGGCTGTGTGAGAGAAGACCAGAAGTAGTAGTTCTCACAGTGAAGCAGTATAAAAATGTACCCCAGGTTAGAGAGCTGAGGTGACACAGCTGATCATCAATCTAGATTATATGCCCTTGGTATTTCACAATCTGTTTTTTACATTTCCTTGCAGCATGGTACCATTGATATAGTAATTTAAAATAATTCTCCCCTATTGCCTTAAATATTAAAAAAAAATAGATTTTTTTTAAAATGGACACATAGTTCAAATGACATATTTCACTTGAGTAAAATAAAAGTCTTAAAATCAGGGGTTTAGTACAATTATTCATGATTCACAAAGCTGAAAACAGTTATGAGACAAATTGGTTGGGGAAAGAAATGTAAACAGAAACATTTAAATGGTAATTGGTAGTTGTTTAATAATAATTTACTGGATGCCCTAAAAGCCACAATCTGAAAATTGAGACAGAAGGCGACATTGGTTTAAAAAAAACAAAAACAAAAAACAAACAAACAAAAACAAACAAACTGGCTTAGATAGGAAGCAAAGGCAGGTATTTAAAACCAAAACCAATATACAACAAATGGGAGGAAGGGAAAGTTGATAATAATGGATATAAATCAGAAGCTAGGAATTGTTGAAAATTGATAAGGGAAGTAAAAGGACATAAACGAGACATCTATATCCAGCAGTTAACAAGAATAAGGAGGAGATTTTTAAGTATATTAGGAGCTAAAAGAATCCTTACAAAGTTATTGGTCCATTACTAGATGGATATGGCAGAAATTTCAGCAACAATGCAGAATAGGCAGAAGAAGCCAATACATATTTCTGTTCTGTATCTGGGGGCAAAAAGGTGACATAGTAATATCATATCATGATAATGCTCTTTCCATTCTACTAGTACCACCGGTAGATGTTAAAGAATAGACACTAAAGTTAGATATTTTTAAATCAGCAGTTCTGGATAATGTGTCTCCAAGAGTTTTAAAAGAGATGGCTGAGGAGCTTGCTGGACTGTTTATATTGATTTTCAATAATTCTTGTAACACAGAGGAAGTTACAGAAGACTGGAAGAAAGCCAATATTTTAAAAGGGTAAGTGGGACAACCCAGAATATTATAGGCCTATCAGCCTGGCATTGATCCCAGGAAAAATAATGAAATGACTGCTACATGACTCAATTAGTAAAGAATTCAAGGAGGCTTGTATGCTTAATGCCAGTAAATATGAACTTATGGAAAATATATCCTACCAAACTAACTTGATTTTTTTAAAAATGAGATTACAAGTTTTCTTGATAAAGGTAACAATGCTGATTTAATATACTTAGACTTCTGAAAGGCATTTGACTTCATACCACACAATTTTGAAAAAAACCAATAAAACAATACAATATTAACATGGCATACATTAGATGGATTAAAAACTGGCTAACTGACAGGTCTGAAAAAGTAATTGCAAACTGGAAATCATCACTGAGTGGATGTCTTTCTACTGAGGTCCCACAGGAATTGGGTTTTAGCCCTATTCTATTCAACATTTTTATCAATGACCTGGAATAAAATATTGATAAAGTTTGCAGGTTTCACAAATATTTGGGGAGTGGCAAATAATGAAGAGGACAAGTCGCTGATACAGAGCAGACTGGCTCACTTAATAAAGTTGGCACAAGGAAACAATATGTGCTTTTATATGGCTAAATGTAAATGTATACATCTGGGAACAAAGGATGTAGGCCATACTTACAGAATGGGGGACTCTATCCTGAGAAGCAGATACTTTGAAAAAGGTTTCGTGGTCATGGTGGATAATCAGCTGAACATGAACTCTCAGTGTAATGCTGTGGCCAAAAGCAATAATGTGGATTCACAATTGGGGGAATCTTGAGTAGGAGTAGAGAGGTTATTTTACCCCTGTATTTGGTATTGGTGTACCAAGTCACTGCTGGAATACTGTGTCCATTCTTGTCCACAATTCAAGAAGACAGTTAAATTCAAGAGGGTTCAGAGAAGAAACTCAACAATGGTTAAAGGACTAGAAATTTTATTTTATAATGATAGATTCAACGATCTCAATCTAGTACCTACCAGGGGAATAAAAATGTGACCAGTTGGATCTTCAATCTAGTAGACAAAACTAGATTCCAATGGCTATAATTTAAAGCTAGATAAATTCAGACTAGAAATAAGATTCAAATCTTGAGCAGAGAGGGTAATTAATTATTGGAACAAATAACCAACCACTGTAGTGGATTCTCCATCAAGTTGAATTTTAAATCAAATTGGATGTATTTCTAGAAGTTACACTCTAGTTCAAATAGGAATTAATTCAGGGAAGTCCTACAGCTTGTGTTATGCAGGAGGTCAGACTAAATGTTCACAGTGGTCTTTGAAATATACATTACAAATTCAAAATGTAGACCCTGATCTTGCAAGAAAATCTGTCTGGGAGCTTCATTAACATCAGGGGGATGCCTTTACAGAGAGGTTTGCAGGTCTGAGGCCTTACTTTTAATGAATCTTTATGCAATATTTGCTTTAAATTATGGCTGTCAAGCAATTAAAAATTAATCATGATTAATTGCACTATTAAACAATAATCAAATACCATTTTTTGAAATATTTTTGGATGCTTCCACATTTTCAAATATATTGATTTCAGTTATAACACAGAATACAAAGTGTAAAATGCTCACTTTATATTTATTTTTGATTACAAATATTTGCACTGTAAAAAACAAAGAAATAGTATTTTTCAGTTCACCTAATACAAGTATTGTAGAGCAATCTCTTTATCCTGAAAGTTGAATTTACAAATTTAGAATTATGTACAAAAAATAACTGCACTCAAAAATAAAACAAATGTAAAACTTTGGAGCCTACAAGTCCACTGAGTCCTACTTTTTGTTCAGCCAATCACTCAGACAAACAAGTTTGTTTACACTGACAGGAGTTAATGTTGCTCACTTCTTATTTACAAAGTCACCTGAAAGTGAGAACAGACATTTGCATGGCACTGTTGTTGCTGGCGTCGCAAGATATTTACGTGACAGATGAACTAAAGATTCATATGTTCTTTCATTCTTCAACCACCATTCTTCAACCACCATTCTTCAGCATGCGTCCATGCTGATGATGGGTTCTGCTTGATAATGATCCAAAGCAATGGGGACTGTTAATTTTCATCATCTGAGTCAGATGCCACCAGCAGAAGGTTGATTTTTCTTTTTTGGTAGTTCAGGTGCTGTAGCTACCTTTAGAACTCTCACATTGTTACCTTCTCTGCATTTTGTTAAATCTGCCGTGAAAGTGTTCTTAAAACAAACAATGTGTGCTGGGTCATCATCCGAGATGGCTATGACATGAAATACACGGCAGAATGCAAGTAAAACACAGAGCAGGAGACATACAATTCTCCCCCAAGAGTTCAGTCACAAATTTAATTAACACATTTTTTTAAATGACTGTCATCAGCATGGAAGCATGTCCTCTGGAACAGTGGCTGAAACATGAAGGGCCATATGAATGTTTAGCATATCTGGCATGTAAATACCTTGCAATGCTGGCTACAAAAGTGCCTTGCGAACGCCTGTTCTCACTTTCAGGTCAGGTGACCTTGTAAATAAGAAGCAGGCAGCATTATCTCCCATAAATGTAAACAAACTTGTTTGTCATAGCGGTTGGCTGAACAAGAAGTAGGACTGAGTGGACTTGTAAGCTCTGAAGTTTTACATTGTTTAGTTTTTGAGTGCAGTTATGTAGCAAAAAAAATTTAATTAAAAAAATCTACATTTGTACGTTGCACTTTCACAATAAAGAGATTGCCCTACAATATTTGTATGAGGTGAATTGAAAAATACTATTTCTTTTGTTTATCATCATTTTTACTGTACAAATATTTGTAATAAAAATATAAAATGAGTACTGTACACTTTGTATTCTATGTTGTAATTGAGATCAATATATTTGAAAATGAAGAAAAAAATATCCAAACAAATTTAATCAATTTCAATTGGCATTCTGTTATTTAACAGTGCAATTAAACTCTGATTAATCACGATTATTTTTTAAATTGCGATTAACTTTTTTGAGTTAATCGCGTGCGTTAACTGTGATTAATCGACAGCCCTACTTAAAATTCATGATTTCAGTGTATTTTCTGACTGTAAGCCCATTTGCTAAAATATTCATGGCAAGTCAGCACAAAAGGGCTATAAATACAGTCAAAGAAAATTTGTTTGAAAATGTAGAGCATGTTCACACATATTTCTTGTAGCATTCACCCAGGTCTATATGCCAGTGAACAGAGACCACTTAACAAAGTATATTTACCCACAGAAATCATTAAGAGCCAATTAGTTTTCAAAGTTGATAGACAAGATAAAATACCCAAGGATGAATTTTCCTATAATGGATGTTTTCATTTAGAGATTTAGCTGAACACAGTTTCTTACTGGATTTGTTTCCTTAGTAAGTTAAAAATGGATTGGAGAGGGAATATTACAGAGGGCACAGGTAGTAAACCTAGAAAGAGTTCTTGAAAAGCCTGAGGATATTTTGATGTCTCGATTCCACTTTACTTTCCCAAAAGATGGAGAGAGAGAGGGGAGGGGAGGGGCAAAGACCCTTACAGGACTGCACTACTGCCAAACTGCACTTCACCCAACATGTTGTGTTTTATAGCTACCAATCCAGTTTGTGGTTTCAAACACAGCAATGCAGCTAAAATGAATGGCACAAACCCCTTAGTCTTCACACGAATGGATTGTCTGTAGGAAGGAAGTCTATTGATTTCCCTGAAAAGGTGAAGTTACACGAGCAGGAAATGCTTGAGGGTAAATGCTTGTGGCATGATCCTAATTTTAAAATCGGAAAGGCATTATAGTGCTGAACCACCCCAAACTTCCACAGTCAAACCACAGGGTTCTTTATTCAGCTTTCTTGATAACTCTTTCATCTGCATCAGTGTGGAGAACTGACAACATTCAATAGTCAGTTAGGTTAGTCACAGCTAGCGGTGTGTAGGGTCTAGTATTAGTGTTTGTTTTCCACACATCTAAAAAGGTCTCAGGGAGCTACTGATGTGGCCAGAATTATGCAAGATCTGGTGATCTCAAGATGTCTCAGTATTTGAATGGTGGTTATACTGGGAGAAAAACAGATCTCATTTTATTTGTGCCCAACAAATAGATGCTAGAGGCAAAATAAAGCACATTAAAACCTTGAAAAATACCAAGATATCCAGATTTTCCTAAATATCTAGATATTCACGTTTCCACAGACTAAAGTGCACTTTCATAATGATAAATGTATATCTCTAGGGATATAGGCATGAAACATACCTGGGAAAATATTCATTGAGCATACTGTCCATCTGAAAAGAGTCAACTTCGAAAGGTTCTGTGGTTCTGTTCAGATCAACTCCTAAAAGAGCTGGAGCTAAGGGACAGGTAACAGAAGGATACAGAAGCAGGTTGAGTAGTTTTTCAGATAAGCCAATAATATAGTAGGGTTTTGATTATTTGGCACAATGGACATTACAGTGTGTCTAATAACTTGCATTATTGGGAGTTTCACAGTGCATTGATTGTAGAGTGTGGGGCTGATAGAACAAACATTTACCTGGGTTCTGTTTGCATATTGTGGACTTCTGTGTGGAGGAGAAAGAAAGAGGATTGCTGCAATACTCTAGTCTGAGTGGTTAGAGTTCTGTTAAGTGACAGTACTCCTGCAGGTAATTCCCTCATCCTTTTGAAGCAGGTTAAAGGGTTCCCTCCAGCAGAGGGCTACCTAGACCTGCCCCCATAACGTGGAAGCTATTAAATGCGTTGTATGTGTGTATGTACTGCAGGGGTCGGCAACCTTTGGCATGCAGCTCGCCAGGTTAAGCACCCTGGCAGGCCGGACCGGTTTGTTTACCTGCTGCGTGTGCAGGTTCTGCCGATTGTGGCTCCCACTGGCCGCGGTTCGCCGCTCCAGGCCAATGGGGGCAGCGGGAAGCGGTGGCCAGCACATCTCTCGGCCCGCACCACTTCCTGCAGCCCCCATTGGCCTGTGAGGGCGAACCGCGGCCAGTGGGAGCCACGATCGGCTGAACCTGCGGACACAGCAGGTAAACAAACTGGTCTGGCCCACCAGGGTGCTTATCCTGGAGAGCCGCGTGCCAAAGGTTGCCAACCCCTGATGTACTGTATTCATGGGAAATACATTTTTGGAGCTGAAAAGAGAAGATATTAATGAAGGGAACTTACTTGAAACTTTTAGCCCAGGGAGGATTTGACAGCTAATGAACTATTCAAGAATTATGTGAGTGCAATGTGAGAAGTGATCCTAGACCTCATGCAAATGACTCAAGAATCTTATGGATTTGGGGCTAAAGTCCTGTGGGGGGGCTGAAGGAGACCTCCATTTTAACAGACATCTTTTTGTAGAATGTAGATGAATGAGAGGCAAAATGTTTTTAGACATTGGGTAACATTTTTAAAGCACCTAAATCTCATTGACTCAATGGGACTTAAGTGCTATTGAAGATTTTACTCTAGGTATATAGGAACATGGTAGAAAAGACCCATCTCTGGACAGGCTGTCTTGAACTTCCTGTTGAGGAAGAGAGTATTGTGATGAAATAAAACTCAGGAGGAATGAATGACAGTAGATGCTATCTATTCCCAAGCTTGGAGGTAAAAGACTTAATTATCTGAGCCATCAGTTTCCTGCACAGCTTATCTGTGTAATACAAATTTAGTTCTAAAGATTTTTTCATCACTATAGTCTATAAGCAGGCCCACTTTTTCTGCCAGAAAGTATTTCTATACTGCAGTTAAAAAACAGTGGCTGGCTCATGCCAGCTGACGTGGGCTCATGTGGCTTGGACTTTAGGGTTGTTTAATTACGATGTAGACATTCAAGTTTGGGCCAGAGCCCAGTCTCTAGGAATCTGTGAGGTGGGAGGGTCCCAGAGCTCAGGCTGCAGCCCATACACGAATGTCTACATAGCTCCTTAGCCCAAGCCCTGCAAACCTGAGTCAGCTGGCACAGGCCAGCCAAGGGTATCTAGTTGCAGTGTAGACATACAGTCTGAGAGAGAAAGTGGACCTGCTTATAGGCTATAGTGATAAAAAAAATCCTTAGAACTAGATTTGTGTAACACAGACAGACTATACAGGAACTTGATGGCTCAGATAATAAAGACTTTTATCTTAGGTCAACTGTTAAAATCAGGTTCATGTATGATGGAAGGGCACATATGATGCCTGTTCTCCAGAGATAAAAGGCTCGCTATTTTATTACTTGTTACCAGAATTATCCAGTTCCATCTAGCTGCACAGAACTGAGGGTGCAAATGAGGGCAGTGTCAATAAAAATACAAATGTAAGAAATGAATAAAGTACTATTTGGAGTTCTGTAACTGAGGGCTTCCAACTTTTGGAAGATGGGTTCCTTCTAAGGTAAATTATCCTTTCAATTATGTTTTGTCTTACTCCTTTCCAATACTAGCTTCATTGCCTGGAAGATGTGGGCAGCTAAGTCTGAGGACCTGTCTACTACTTCCCTATTAACTCTATCTACATATCTATATGCTTCTACTTTATATAAAATGTAAATGCAGTAAAACAAACAGTAATGAGCAAGGTTAATAGGTAGTGTACATGAAACAACAGATAAGGTGAAGCAAATTATATAAAGTAGGTAAATAGATACATTGTTCTTATCTTCATGCAAGATATTTTCCAGGAAAGAAATCCCTAGTGACTGTATTTCCTGTGGTTACTTATTTAGAACAATTTGTGAAGAAAATACTCAAAGTGTGTTTCTGTGTATAAAAGTGAGTTCTGAACCATCCCTGCAGGATTATTTCATAATTTGCACAGTCTACTTCCTTAAGAATTTTAATTATAAAAAAGTCATAACAGTCTGATATAAAATGTGCCAAGAAGGTTTTAAGCCCAATTAGAATTGAATGACCTAACACATGCAGGGAACACTGGCATCACATAATATTTTTGTGGATTCATGAGAAAATGAAATACATTTTTTCCTTTGAATTAATTAAAAAAGACATTTATTTTAGGCAAAAAATGCCATTTTGCTATGATAGGTCAGAATTCATTTTCACTGATGAAAATGACTAAATTTTCCCACAGATCAAAAAGCTGTCAATATATATATATTTTTTTTAAAAGAAAGAAAATAACCCCGCACTCTTCACATGGTAATAACTGTGAAGGGAAATGAGATAACTTTAGTATTTTGGGTCCTGATTTAGCAAGGTACTTAAGCATATGTACACTTTAAACAAATGAGATGTCCCATTGACTACTATGAGACTAATCATGTGCTTCAAGTTAGGCATGTGCTTATATCAGGGGTCGGCAACCCTTGGCACGCGGCTCGCCAGGGTAAGCACCCTGGTGGGCCGGGCCGGTTTGTTTACCTGCTGCGTCCGCAGGTTCGGCCAATCGCGTCTCCCACTGGCCGGGAAGCAGCGCGGGCCGAGGGATGTGCTGGCCACTGCTTCCCGCCGCCCCCATTGGCCTGGAGTGGCGAATCGCGGCCAGTGGGAGCTGCAATCGGCCAAACCTGCAGACCTGGCAGGTAAACAAACTGGCCCGGCCCGCCAGGGTGCTTACCCTGGCGAGCCGCATGCCAAAGGTTGTCGACCCCTGGCTTATATCTTGCTGAATCAGGGACTTAGAATCTGACTCCTTTCTCATTTTTTAAATGGATTGGCTATCGATACAGAAGTCAATTTCCTCATAGAAAAGCTGTCTTCCCCTGTTTAAGTGTGCAGCTTAGAATGGAGGTGTGTCCATTTTCACAAGATACCCACATTCTCTCATGCTCTAATTATTTTGAATTGTTTCATTATGACTGGGGCTTGGGATTTTTCTTTTTCATTTTCACCAGCTTTACCTTTCGATACTAGTTGTGAAACATGCTACGTCCATTAAACTACTTGTTACACTTGGTAGGAATCTTATTTTTATACTCCTCCTGTATTATTTGTTAGCTCAGAGAAAGCACTCCTCCAAAGTGTAATTTGCAATATTACTACTAACAAAACAGAGCTAAAACAAAGTTAACACCTGAACTAGTACCTCCAAGAGACACCAATGAATTACAGAAGACAATGAAGCTATTAAGTAATAATTGGGAAACATCTGCTTTGTACTACACACCCCTCAAAGTATCAAATCATTAGAACTTTGAAATGGAATTCAAATTATACTAACTCCTTGTCACTAGAAACTTTTAATGATCCACTCCTGCCAGTACATTTACTGGGAAGAAACAAAAAGCTCAAAATAATAGAAGATTTAATCCAAGGCTGCTATTATGAATACAACAAAAATCAGCATGCACCAGGGCGGGGGGTGGGGGGGGAGGGAGACAGAAGGTGATTGTAAACAGACAGTTATGATTACACATATGGTAGACACAAACTGGCAATTTTGTGGGCAGGAGAAGGAAAGGGTCTTTCAATAAAACCAAGATTAAAACTTTTACATATTGTACTTAAAAATATATATCTTGTACTAATCAAGACTGGTAGTGTTATAGAATTCAGCATCAACTAAAAACTGGCGTGTTCCCCGTTTTGGTCGATCTCAGATTATGGTGCTTGCATAGATTTCAACATGACAGCCAGATTGGGACCAGTATTTTAGCTACAATAAAAGACTAAGACCCTGATCGTGAAAACTCTTCTGTACATGCATAGTTTTAGTCTATGAGTAGTCTAATTAAAATTGGTGGGATTACTCATATATATAATGTTATACATGTGTTTAAGTGGTTGCAGGATTGGTACTTTAGAGTATAATCCTTCTTTTGTTGAAGTCAATGGCAAAATTTCCAACGTTGTCAGCTGGGCCCTCTTTAAACAGGATTATTGGTAGGGATTTGAAGATTCCATGTACTGCTTAATGTGTAAAAACAACAAGGAGTACTTGTGGCACTTTATAGATTAACAAATGTATTTGGGCATAAGCTTTCGTGGGCTAAAACCCACTTCATCAGATGTGTATAACTCTTCTCCACATAGCCAGAGCAGAGCTATGTATTCAGTACAAATGTCACCATACAACTCGGAATATTCCAGTGGGAGGGGAGCGAGTATATTGACAGGATTAATGTAACTATCTAAATGTTTATATGCCCCATTACCATAGTATCTGAATGCCTTACAATCTTTAATCTCACTGCACCCATCTCTAGTAGGGTAGTACTATTATCCCATTTTATAGATGGGAGCTGAGGCAGAGGGACATGGTGATTTGCCCAGGGTCACACAGGAAGTCTGTTGCAGAGCAGAGGCTTAAACACAAGTCTCTAAAGTCCCAGGCCAGCATCCGAACCACTGACCATGCTTCCTAGAAGTACGTGCATTTCCAAAGCCTGTGCTGCATTCATGCTAAACAGGTGGGTGCCTAGCCATGAAGCTGTTGAGTGTGGGCCAAAATGGAACCTAGGCTTGTCTCCTATCACTCTCCTAAGAGAGCCTGTTGCTTTTGGGGGAGGAGCCCCTTTATGTTAACCTCTCTTCTCTCTTTCCCTGTGTACTGCAGTAGGTAGTTCTGTGCTTTAACATAGCAGATATATTTGTAGATGCCCGATGCACAACAAATAGAACATCCCACCACATTATGAAATGTTTCTAATAAATTAAAAAATCTCTCCCCCCAAGCATTAAGGTCATCCCTGGACTCCAAAATGAGTTTGTCGTAGATCAGTTAAAACTATTTCTTGATTTTCCACAGTGATTCTTATTACTGTGAGTTATTTAACTGAAAAATTCCTGTAGTGCTGGAATTATTTTAACAGATTCACATTGTCTGAAAAGGGTCATGGATAAAGGTTTCATTTTTTGAAGTGTAGGTATTTACCACCTTGATTATGGAGGGCAAAGAACACGATCTCCATGAACTGTAGCATTCTTGTTCAACTAAATGTGCTTTTATTTTTTCTTTCTCTCTCATCCTTCTATATTTAAATCTTTTTATTACTCAATTACTCTTGCATTGTAAACTACTTCCACTCAACTTCATTATATACTATACAGTAATAATTTATGAATATATTATTTGCCACTGACAGTTCTCATATCACAGCATTGGTATTTTCTGTGAAAGTGCAACAATTGTCTGGCTATTTCTGGAGGATCATGCTGTACTTTTTGTTTTGTTTTGAAATTAATTTTCTTTGTCATTTTTCCCATATTTGTTTCCATGAGACTTACTTGAAGAGTGGCTTTAAATGTTTCAAATGTTACTTTAAAATCTCTAACACAAGCACCTGTTTGTCTCTCCACTGCCCCTTTTTCTCTTATTCATAGAACCATGGAAATGAAGGGCTGGAAGGGCCCTCAAGAAGTCACCAAATCCAGCCCACTGTGATAAGGCAGGAACAAGGACAACTAAAACATCCCTGACAGGTATTTGTTTAACCTGTTCTGAAAAAAAATTCCAGTGATGGGGTTTTCACATCCTCCCTTGAAAGCCTATTCCAGATCTTAATGACCCGTATAGTTGCAAAGTTTTTCCTAATATCTAATCTAAATCTCTCTTGCTGCAGATTGAACTCATGGCTTCTTGTCCTACCTTCAGTGGACATGGGGAACAACTGAGTACCTCAAACAATTCAGAGTATCTCATGTATTTATAACAAATTCACAAGTGCTCAACCACATCCAGTTTGGTCCACCAATCCTCCTCCACATACCCTTCCTTAACAAATGAATTGGTGAAAATAAACTCCTGGGGACAGCACCTAGCACTGCCAGGTCATCTACATAATATTAATTAAAACAAAGTTTTAAGAAAGTCTTTCCCCCCCCTCATTGAGGCAACACTTCAGAATAAATAAATAATAATAATACCTCCAGAAATGCAAATCATTTTCCCCCCTGAGATTTATAAAAATATTTACCTACCTTTCCCCAGTTTTATCTACCTTTGCAATAATGGCTTCTGACAAGGACTAGGACAAAGTGCTGAAATACAAGCTTTTCCACTACTATTCTAAGATTTGCAGCCCAATCTTTCAGTACCAAGGGGCTCCAACAATTTAGATAAGCAAATATATTTTTGTATGCTTCTTCAAACTGAAACCTAACTCCAAATCTTTTTGAGGCTTGCACTTCAAGCAGATGAAAGCTGGTCAAATGCACTGCATCATACAGTAAAATTAACAGACTCAGGTTGGTTACTGGCATACATATTGTTAATTCTATTTTTATTTTTATTTAATTTATTTATTTACGGTCAGGGACCTTGTTTGGGAGGACTGAGCTTGTGTATTTATTTTTATTTTGCACACCTCAGCACAGCATTGTAGAACTCTAGGACCAAATTCTGATCTCAGATGCACAAACTTGGCTTTCATTGAACTCCCTTGGAGTGTTCCCTGAAGTCAAAATTTGGCCCATAGTTCTTAATGTACTTGCATGACAATGAGCTCAGCCTTCATACATATTACATACAAGCAACTACATTAAAAGAACATTAAGTTTGCAAGGTTCAGCACTCAAAAGTTAAATTGTCATACAATCTTTAATTAGTTAATCACATCCCAATTTTTCCACAAGACCCCTACCTCATTCCATGCATACGATGGACAGTGCTCACTTAATGAGCAGCTCTTCAACATTTCATTTTAGACTTATCATTCAATTCATGGTCCATGTTTTATTTACTTTTCACCACTCAAGTCTTGCCCTGAATACAGAATTATTAATTTGTTCATGGGCTTTTCTATAGCACTCATCACTGTAATAGCTCAGTGCTTCACAAATATTAATGAATTTATGGTCCCAACACTCCTGTAAGATAGTATTATTATTTCCATTTTACAGATGGGCAAATGAGGAACAGAGATATTAATGTTAAAGTGCCCACTAGTTTTGGGGCCCCAATTTGAGATCCCAATGTCCTTTTATTTTATTTTTTAGGGAATGTAGCATTTTATAGAACTTTATTTGTTCAGAGCATAGCCACCACTAACCTCAGTTTCCGTTATGATTGTTCAGCACATCTACAAATCAGAAACCAAGGTATCAAGTCAGGTACCCAGAAAATAAGTCACCACCTGTGAAATATTTGATTTAAGTGACTTTCCCAGAATCATACAGAATCTCTGCTGCAAAGTCAGGGATAGAATTCAGTACTCGAGTGACATTCAACTACTTTAAACATGCGACCATCCTTTCTCTTCAAGCGGTTCCCTGACTCATTCACTATACACCTTCCAGCTTCTCCAATACATGAAGCAGGGAACAGCCACATTAACTACACAGCTTTGAGTACCATCCATCCTGTGGGGATAGTGAATGAAGCTAGGCTCCCATGGAAAAAATAGTTTGTGAACATATAATTTAATGTATAATAATATGTCTGCATAGTTGGGCTGAATTCAGGGTGCATAAGCAACCTAAATTCTAACACGTCCTAGCTTTTGAGTGCTCACCTTTGTAACCTTAATATTCGATTAATGTAGTTTTGTATCTGTAATTTCCAAGGCTTCTAAAAAAGCAAACTGGGAAAAAAAACCAGAAATTCCATCATGTGGATTATATCGACTTCCACATTAGTAGGGTTGGAACTTTCAAATCCAGCACAGACCTATGCCACTGAACTAACAGAGTAACTCACAGCAGTAATAGATTGTAATTCTCTAGTTGGATCAACCAATAGAGGCAGATAAGGCACACGTTTTGCCTGTGGGTTTCACACTATTTGCTGATAGTAGAGGGATGTTGAGACTTAGGCATTTTGGGTTCTATTCCAGGTTCTGAGGGGAGGGTGCTTTAGTAGTTATAGACCCTTCTGCCCATATCTCTTTGTCCCACTAGTCCTTCCAGGTGGTCCTTATTCCAGTCCCATCAGCTTTTACTACTCCCTTGACTTGTACCAATCCCAGTCCCTCCCCCCCAACTTTCACCCCTCCCCATTCCTTGTCCCCATCTTCCCTTTTATTCCCCCATCTCCTCAGCCTTGTGTCCCATTTTTCCCCTCACTAGATCTCCAAAACTTGCTCCTCACTCATCTGAATTACAGCAAGGCTGTTTTCTCCTTCTCCTCCTTGCTGCTTGACCCCAAAAGGGAAGCACTGAAAACAAAATTGAGACAGTCTCCCTGCTCTCAGTTCCTCTGCCCTATGTGACAACTGCAAGGAAATTCCCTCTCATCCCCTGCAGCCCTGGGATAGAACATCCACAGTGCCGATGGAATCTTCAGAGAATTAGCTGCCAAACGCAAATAAGTCTGTACTGAGCATGTGCAAAAGGAAATTTCTGGATGCTCATAACCTGGCCAAAATGTACGCGGATATTCAGGGGAACAATAAAAGGTCCATCCCTAACATCACAGTGACCTGACTGCCAAATTTCAAGTTTCTGGTTCAAAGCCTGAGGAAGCTAGAGATCCTCAATTAAAAAGTTGTAAGATTGCTTTTTTTCTTTTTCTTTTGTAACATGAGCAATGCAACATATTTTTTCTCTAGCATTGTTCTGAACCATTTTTGCTGAAATTTTCCAAAACACTTCTGCCTGAACTGTTTGGCAAAAGTTATAAGCTACTGAAAACAGGGGTTTAAAATGAAAAATGTTGGGCAACCTTAACTTTAGCCATTGCTACAATCACCATAATACAAGTGTGAAATCTCTTGGTGTTTGGGTCAGAATAGCACTTAAGCACATGCTTGAGTCCACGTAAACAGAATTTAGGCAATTTAATTGGGAAGATTAAAGTTAAATATGAGCTTCTATGTTTTGCTGAATCAAGGCCGAAGTAAAGACTACTTCAGGGGTCAGCAACCTTTCAGCAGTGGTGTGCGTAGTCTTCATTTATGCACTCTAATTTAAGGTTTCGCATGCCGGTAATACATTTTAACGTTTTTTAGAAGGTCTCTCTATAAGTCTATAATATATAACCAAACTACTGTTATATGTAAAGTAAACAAGGTTTTCAAAATGTTTCAGAAGCTTTATTTAAAATTAAACTAAAATGCAGATCTTATCAGTTCAGTGTGATCCTTGCCCTTGCTTTTCCTTGCTGAGTTTTCCAATGTCTGGCACGTATTTGGATACTTTAAGCTGCACAGAGGCTTCTGAGTGATCGGTTGTTAACCGGCTGGAACCCCAGATCAGCAGCTGGGGTGAGTGCAGCTGGCGGCTGGTAGGGCTGAGCAGGGCCGGAGGCCTGGAGCCTGTCTGGCAGGGGGCCTGCGTTGGAACTCCAACCGGAAGCAAGGTGAGTGGGGCTGCGGCTGGGGGGGAGCCCGGCTGGCAAAGGGCCAGCAGCTGGAACCCCAGAGCAGCGGCAGGCTAAGCGGCTCAGCCCGCCACCGCTCTGGAGTTTTGGCCGCTGGTTCCTGCCAGCCACAGTCTCAGCCCGGTGCCAGCCTGGGGTTCCTTCACCCAGGCCAGCAGCAGGTGCTGAGTGGTGGGGGGGACCCCAGCTGGCAAGGGGCCAGCAGCGGGAACCCCAGAGCGGCAGCGGGCTAAGCGGCTCAGCCCGCCCTGCGTGCCATCAAAAATCGGCTCGCGTGCCAACTTTGGCACGCGTGACGTAGGTTGCCGACCCCTGGACTACTTGTTAGCACCTTGGTCTAAGCATTACACTTAAAATAGTTCAGCATAGGCTTTTGGAGGGATATCTTCAAATGCACAAAAGACAACTAGGTCCCATACTTATAACTAAAAGTTGGGCACCTAACTAAACTTTGTGCCTGTGAAAATCTTACCACAAAGTCTTAACCTTCTGACTTCAAGGAGGGGCAGAACTACAAGGTGGGAAACTAGTTTATTTCTGGAAATTGAGCAATACTCCTCTCAAGTTAATTGAGTGCCATTCTACTAATGATCATCCACATCAACAGTGGTGATGGCCCTGACAAAATCAGAGTTACATACCTGTATTGTCTGATGTTTTTTATTGTGTGATAAATAATAAGGTGGATTCATTTTTTCTCCTGATCTCCTGATTCAGTTGGTTTAGCCTTATCAGTTTGCTCTAGTGTACTACCAGAAAGAGCTGGATAGTCTGCTATGCCCGGAAGATCAGATACAGAGTCACCATAGCTCATTGAAGAACTGATCCAGCAATACAACTGCAAAACGTACACTGCTAACCTAAATCACAGGCCAAGTTTGCGTAAAGGGGTTGAAAATCATCTTTTTTTTTTCATACGAAATCCAGAAACTGGAACTCAAACAAAACTCACTGGGTACTGAAATGTACAAAAAGTTTAGCACCAAGCTCTAAGCAGAAACTGCTGGGTTCCACACAGTTCTAACCAGTTATAGGAAATCTTTTAAAAAATAAAATAAAAATAAAAGCCATACAACCCTGGCTATCTCACTGGAATCATCAATGATCACTGCTTTTTAGAAATAGATTAGGGCCTGGGTCACAAAGTCCAGATACATATGTAAACTTCAGGGCTGTTTGCATTAGGGGTTTGGGTTTGGGTTCATGGATGGACAGATGATTTGGGTTAGGAGGTTTGCCACTGACTTCAATGGGAACAGAATTTCACCCTTGATCATTAGTCACTGGTACCTCTTTTCCTTCCATTTCCAGCCACTTTTACTTGGTATGAGTCTGATCCTGTGTTCCTGGATTACTAGAATTATTCCAGTAAATGTAGAACTTGAGGAAAATGCTATAGCTATACCTGATCCTGTGGTTTTGGGGTATTACCAGTGACTTTATGCTTCTTTCCTTCTGCTGCCTCTTGAGCTCACTAGTGTATGTGAAAGGGGAAAAAATAAAACTTTTAATTTGGGGGTGGATTGCTGTTAGTTTTCCCACTTCCACAAATTTCTTTTTAACTGAATGTATCCATAGAACTAGTCTCCTTCACCACTCTTCATTTCAGAAGACTACGTCTCAAGCAATTGTAAAAAGTTGGATTCAGATCAGCAGTAGGTAAATTAGTTTGGAAAAAATAAGCATACACAAGTAGGACTGTTATATTTCACTTGTGTTCCTGCATTTCTTGTTCTGTTTGGAGTTAGAAGTACTTAATACCAAGACAGCATATTCTTCAGCTATCTCTGGACTAACCAGAAACCAAAACTATCAAAACTGTTTCTGGAAGATTTTTTTAAGAGGTTTTATAAGGATCTGTTCTTAAGGATCTGAACTTTTGCCCAATTATCTGACTTCATCCATCACTAATTTAGATGAAAAATCATCAAGTCACTCTGTACCACCACCACCTTTCTTTCCCAACAAAGGCGAACTTTCTAAAGAAAGCACAACATCAAAGTATTCAAGAATGTAATATCAGGAGAGAGTCTTCTGGGGAAGGAGGATAGATATGATACTTCTGGTCCAAAGATTCTCCTAAAAATATCTTTGCTTCCATTTGTGGGGGAGGGGGAAGGGAGTGGAGGGCTTTAGTCCTGGGGATAAAAAGGGGTTTGGGATATATAGAAAAGTTTAAAGGGGTTTGGGCACTTCTACTTTCCTGGGCTCAGAAATTTTTGAGTAGCAGCGCAAAAAGAAATCACTTGTTTTCAAAGTTGTTCTACTGTGATTTAGCAACCTGTTGACCCAAATGTATAAGACTGAGCTCAGGACAATGGGTTATAGCAAGTGTAATTTACCCATTGACCATTCTTCCCATTCATCCTTCACTGTGCACTGCTGATTGAGTTTAATTTGTGCCAAATGAAAGGATTTTGTGTACTGGAAACTTCCTTACTTCTAGCAGAGCCCTGAAAATAAACCAGCAAAGAGTGGATGTTTTTAATGTACTTGGTGGAAAGCCAGAATTTAATGGTTTCCATAGTAACGTTTTGGGATCGGAAGCCAAGCGGGAAGGTCTGTTCACCTACCTAAACTTTTCACACAATTCTACCTTCCACTTCACTGACACAGAATATATATAAAAATCAACTTACAGGGTGAGTACAATAGACAAAAAAGGAACAAATGCAGAATACCTTAGCAAAGCTCTAGGCAGATGATTACTATCCCATTAAAGCAAACAATCTCAAGTGAAGGGAATTAAATTTCTGCTTTAAAGATACTCACTGGCATTAAATAATTAAATTAATTAAATTATTTTTTTCCCTCTTTCTGTCCTTAATATGGATGACATATGCTCTAATTAGATATCTTACTTTGGCAAAGAGGTAGAGGGGAAAAAATGATCTCAGATATTGATTCTCATCTGCATCAAGCTACTTTATATTGCTAAGACTATTTTATACATGCTTCTATTCTCTCCGAGAAGAGTGAGAGAACTACATTATATCTTAAGCTTTGCAAAGGAGAGGCAGTTGTCATTGGATATTTATAAACACATTGAAAGCAGCAATCATAGAATATTGAATTTTCAGAGATACTTTTATTCTAGATTGAACATCATAATAATACAAAGATTACTATGCTTATTGGATTGAAAATGATGAATTTGAGGGCATTGCTTTTTACATGTACTGTGTTAATGCAACAATAGTTGTGACCCTGAGCATACAAATGTCTTATTTGTTCTGTAATACAAGAGCACAATGAAGCTACACACAACAGTACACTACCTATGTATGCAGGGCCGGCTCCAGGCACCAGCTTAACAAGCAGGTGCTTGGGGCGGCCAAGGGAGAAGGGCAGCATTTGCGGCAATTCGGGGGCGGCAGGTCCCTCACTCCCTCAAGGAGCGAAGGACCTGCCGCCGAACTGCCACCGCCTTCCCCCCGCCCCCGATCGCGGCTTTTTTTTTTTTTTTTTTTGCTTGGGGTGGCAGAAATGCTGGAGCCGGCCGTGTATGTATGTCAAGTATCAGAGGGGTAGCCGTGTTAATCTGGATCTGTAAAAAGCAACAGAGAGTCCTGTGGCACCTTTAAGGTGTATGGTTGAATTAATTTAACCTCCATCTTTAGACCTGTTTGTTTTAATTCCTATTTTAATAATAAATTACACATTTACTGTTGCCTTTAGTGACTGGCTCTAATTCTCTCCTATAAAGGTAATACTAAGTTAAGGCAATATGGACAACATACAAAAGGAAAGCAAGAAGGAAACACCCCCACTCTCCCAAACTGACCTGGGAAAACATATTTTTTGTGAGGCACTTATAGGCCTTAAACTGTAATGTAGAGGAAAGTATCAGAAATTAATAGCAATGAAAGGGCAATTTTATCCTTTGAAAAGTACACAGTACATAATGTGGTCTTTTCTTTTAATTGTATTCTAAAGTGCTTATGTTCTATCTTGTAGCATTGGAAAGGAGGTTCAATATGGGTGTGTATGATGTTAGTAAGGAAGAAATCTGAACAGTCTAGTATCAAGTATACATTTCTTATCCTAAAGGTGCATTTTCCTCATTTTAATTCACAACCATACATGCTATGTATCTGAGATCAGGACCTAGCCTTCAACTGTTTAAAGCCTATATCACTAACATTAATATGACATTTCCAGCCCCCTTCCAATCAATCTATTGATATCCATTGCTAGTCTGGATTTCTCTTCAAATTCTCACTATAAAGACCAAGAGAGAAATGATGACATTTACTCACTTTTTTCTTTCTATTTGTGCAGAAGAATGTCAGGGAATATGTGAATGTGACAGAAGAATCTATTTGTCAAATTGCCATTATAGTTTCACAAACACACACACACACACACACAATTTGCATAGGGAGTGCTGATTCAAGGAACATATTTTAAAGCAACTGCACTTTGTCTTAAAATCTATCTTGACATAACTACTACAGAACATGAAGAGTGCTTGAAAAACTTCTATAAATTCATCCTACAGGGATTCATGCTCACTGCAGTCCGAAGAGTTTTATATGCATTTTTCTAAATATAGAGTCATTCAGATTAACAAAATCAAGAGCAGTGTGGCTGAGAATCATTTTTCTCTCTCTCTCTGAAGTGATTCTGCTCATCAAGAAAGAAAGAATTAATACAAGAAAGACCTCTCTTGTTCTAGAGTAGATTCCTAAACAATTTCAAGCATGTTAATTTCTTCTGTTTCTTATAGTCAAACCTGAATGCTGCTGCTCGATGATGTCCAAGGATTTTGGGGAAATTTCCAGCAATCCTGTGTGATTGGACAATGATAGCTCAGATTACCTGCCTCTTTCAATTTTCACATCCAGCACTAGAACTATGTATTGAGTTAGAGGACTAGCTTTTTCCTATTTGAAAATGTCTGTTTTAGAAAGTAAACTCTGTGGGATGGGCAGGGCTGGATTTCTAATTTGGCACAGTAGGCATGTGCCTAGGGGTGCTGGCATTCTAGGGGTGCCTAAAAGTTAAATGTTAATGTAGTTGAACCTCAGAGTTATGGACACCTCAGGAATAGAGGTTGTCCATAACTCTGAAATGTTCCGTAACTCTGAAGAAGAAGTTATGGACTTCAGCCACATGGGGGGTTGGAGCTGCAGGAGGGGAAGGGGGGTCACAACTTTGGGTGGGGGACAGGAAGTCAGGGCTTCTGACTCTCAGGGCACTAAGGCTCCAGGCAGGAGGCTCAGGGCTTCTGCACTGTGGGAGTACTGGGGCTCAGCGCTTTAGACCTGGGGGGAGTGCTGGGATTGGGGCATCCACTCCCAGTTTCACCCTCGCAGGGGACGCCAGGGCTCAGTGCTTCAGCCCCACAGCTCCACTCCCAGCTTCAGCCCCATGGGGGTAACTGGGACTCGGGACTCCCCACAGGCTCTGCGCCCTACTTCAGTGGGGGAGAGGGGTGCACCAGGGCTCAGGGGTTTAGCTACAGGGGGAGCACTGGAGCTGAAACCGGCACCCTGCTCATAGCTAAAGCCCCAAGCCCCAGAGCCCCCTGAGGCACTGAAGGAGGGAACAGAGCCACAGGGCTGAAGCCCTGAGCCCCAGTGCTCCCCCGCACATCTAAAGCCCCGAGTCCTGGTGCTCTTGAGGGTCAGAAGACTGGAGCCCTGACCTCTCCCCCATCGCTGCAGCTGCAGCCCCAACCCACCATGGCTAAAGCCCTGAGGCAGTATAGTATTTCCTTTTTTTTGTCTGCACTGTTGCCTAATTGAAGATTTCCGGTTCCACAGGGTGTCCAGTTGACCGGTAAGTCCACAACTCTGGTGTTCATATCTTTGAGGTTCTACTGTATTTAAATTATTGTTTATATTTCATTTTTTTTTACAGAAAACATGAAGGTCAGCTGTGGGGGGGGGGGGGGGGGAGGGCTGAAGATGCTGTGCCTAGGGGCATGTAAGGTTTAAATCCGGCTCTGGGGATGGGAGACTCTCTCTTTCTCTATTTTATACAGGTCTATGCACATTGACAGCACTCAATAAATAAGGATAATGACATTATGAGGATAATGACTAAAGCTGGTTTAATATTATTTGATGACTATGTAATTCAGCTATTTTCCTCATTAATCAAATAATTCATTCAATATTTGTTTTGATTGTTTGACTAGCTCTAATGATGATAATGGCGCGGAGTCAAATTTTCATTGGATTTGTGGAAATGGCTCTGATGGTCTTATTTTAATGCTCCATCTCAAAAGCACATTTCAAAATAACCAAATAGGTTAACATTACTCATTGTTTCTGATCCAGAAAGGGCCAAGCCCAGAACAGCAGAAGACTAAAAGGTAAGGATTGAAGTATACTGGCAGAACATTAAAGAAGTCTGCACAGTATCTGCCCACAATATTACTGTTTTAAATAAATTAGATTACTAATTTTCATAAGCACAGAAGAGCAGGGTTATTATACCAATTGGAAAAGGGATGGAATAGATGGGCCAAATTTTTTCTTTAAACTTTCATGTGTCTACAAAGCATTATTTTCTAAAAGTCTTTTTTAGATCAGGGGAATTACAATGATGTCAACAAGAACATTTAAAGCACCCATCTCAAAACATGTCCTGAGAGCTGAGTGAAGCAATTTCTACTTAGATATAGCTCTACTGCACTTGATCCTATGCCTCTGAAAACGCCACTCGTAGTTTTTGCCATTGACTTGAATGGGTGTAGACTCAGGTCCTAAAACTGAAAGGCTGCGAAAGTAACTCAGCAAGGTAATTAAAGCACATGCTTAAATTTAACCTTGGATGCCATCAGCAGTGACACTGATTTTTACAGTACTATTCACATTCTTAAGTACCATTGTCAAGGCTGAATCCCAACTCCGAGTGCAGAAGTGGGGCCCGCAAGGATTTTAAAAATTAATACTTGCCACTCCAGTCTTGTATTAAATTCCCAAGGTTACAACTTTTCTCTGACCTTGGCTTGGTAAACACTGCCACCACCCAAATGCAAAAAAAACCACAAACAAAAAAAACACAAACAAACAACCCTTTGAGCCCAGGAATGAGCACTTGGGAATTCCTCCTTGTGGAGTACCTTCAAGCCCTTTCACCCCCCCTCCGGGGAAGAGCTGAGACAGAAAACAAAGGAAATTAGCTGTGGCTACCAGCTCACCAAACGACATGCACAAACCTCTTAGGACAGTGTTTCCCAAACTTGGGACGCCGCTTGTGTAGGGAAAGCCCCTTGCGGGCCGGGCCAGTTTGTTTACCTACCGCGTCCGCAGGTCCGGCCGATCGCGGCTCCCACCGAGGGATGTGCTGGCCGCGGCTTCCCACAGCCCCCATTGGCCTGGAGCAGCGAACTGCAGCCAGTGGGAGCCACGATCGGCCGGACCTGCAGACGCGGCAGGTAAACAAACCGGCCCAGCCCACCAGGGGCTTTCCCTACACAAGCGGCGTCCCAAGTTTGGGAAACACTGTCTTAGGACACCAAAAATCCAATCCTGTTCTTAAAAAAGGGTAAAATTTATTAAAAACCAAAAGAAAGAAAATATATCCAGAACTTAGGCTTTTGTTAGATTTTAAAAGAGCAATTCCAAAAATCAAGCACCCAAAATAGCTTTCTTGGGGGTTCAGCTTAAAGGTTACAAGCAAACAAAAGCATCTGGGGTTAGCACAGAGGAGTCCACAAGCAAATAAGAAATAAAAGAAATAACCCTAATCGCTAAACATTCTGATCTACTTACACATTTGGAACTCGGATAAGTAGTTCTAGGCATGATCTGATAAATTATGATCATACCTGGCTTAAGCTGCTTATCGCATGGCTGCTCTGTCCCTCCAGCCCAGAGAACAACAGACAAAGGGAAAGTTTCTTTCCCAATTTTAAAAAGTTCTACCTTCCCATTGGCTCTTTTGGTCAGGTGACCACTTTTTTTTTTCTTTACCTGGGGGACTTTTTAACCCTTTACAGCTGGGATCGGCAACCTTTGGCATGTGGCCAATGGGGGCGGTGGGAAGCGACGCGGGCCGAGGGATGTGCTGGCTGCTGCTTCCCCCCGCCCCTATTGGCCTGGAGCGGCAAACCGCGGCCGGTGGGAGCTGTGATTGGCCGAACCCACGGACATGGCAGGTAAACAAACCAGCCTGGCCCACCAGGGTGCTTACCATGGCGGGCTGTGTGCCAAAGGTTGCCAATCCCTGCTTTACAGGTAAAGCAAGTAAAGAACATCTACCAAGAGGGATTTTACAGGTAACTGGCTGGCTGGGTGTCCATCAAAGGGAGCTATCCTCCCGTTTATTTATCACAACAATGCTGAATCTAAGCTAACAGGGTTTCATCCAAAGCCCAGTGAAGTCAGTGAGACTCTTCCCATTTACTTCAATGGGACTTGCATCAGGCCCATAACTAGGGAGCTTTTCATGAACTAAGAGGAACTCTATGGCTGTTTGTAACTGCCCAGAAAAAAAAAGGACATCACTAAACTTAAACCATCAGTAAAGACTCTAACACCCTTTTATTAAACCTGAGAGCTGACACCAAGGAGGGTACTTGGAAGGAGGAGGAGTGATGAAGAGATGACTTCTCTTCTAGGGGAGAAGTGAGGTCAGAACTTGAAATGTGGCCAAACTGTGACCTCGGCCACATCAGGGTAAATCCAGGATAATTCCAGTGAGTGAGAGTAGAATTTAGCTTACTGTATTAATTTAATTGCTCATTATTTCTTTATATTTTTTCCTTTGGTATTTTATTTCTCTCTCTTAAATCTGTCTGTTTGTTTCATATTATCCCATGCTGATTGTGCTTTAACTGTAGTAAATTGTCTGAATAAATTAATAAAGGTTTACTTTAATTAAATTGTAAACAAACTACATACATTTCTGACACCCTTTCATTAGCAATTGAACTGAAGACTTAATTAACACCAACACAAGCTGTTTTCAGGGTAAAGTAAAAACCACTATGAACCAAACATTTCAGTTAAAATGCAGGTTATTGCAATGGCAGGGTTTTAAATATATCACATTTTGATTTCCAGAGGCTAACTGGGGATTACAGTGTATCAAAGAAAACTGCATACAAGTTTCATGGAGTTCAATGTATCCTCTTGTGTTCAATAACTCCTTTTATCTGTGTCTTAACCATAATAATCAGAGAAATGACCATGTAAAAATGGCACTTTCTGAGTCAACAGATCTACTGCTTGGATTATATCTGCTCACTTCAATGTAAAATAGATTTCTACTGCTTTTTACTTGTTTTAGCACTGCAGAGCTAAAAGACCAAAGGGAGTGTTAGCTTGTTCTATTCTGTTTTGTGTATCATCAGAATTGCTACTTGAATTTCAGTTACAGAATATGCATTACTGTCTATGATGCCTAAACCACAAAGAAAGAAAAATAATAATTCCTTAAAAACATTAGATGAAAATATTTTGCTCAACTCTAAACAGATTAGTGAAATCCAAACTTAATAAATGCTCTACAGATTGTAGTCAACACAAAACATCTCCAGGTTCTCCCATTCCTAGACTGCAGGATGTCAGAGGAGCACCTTTCATGATATTGCATTATATAAGAATACAATTGGGAAATTCTGTGTTTCAAACAAAATTGTGGGACCACCCATATCTTTTTTTTTTTTAAAGAAAAAAAGTAAGCTTTTCAGAAAACTCTTCACACATTAGAAAAACAATACATGAACTTTACAGAGGGTTCTCCACCAGGGAAATAAATTCACATTTGTAAAATAAGGCAACTCTGCAATAGTGCACAATATTTTAAGACAGGAATTGCATAATAAGCAATAATAATATCCAATAGATTCTGTAGGAAGGATTTTATATAGTTAGAAAATAATTAACCAAGTTAGCCGACGTACCAAAGCCAAGAATCCTACTCATGCAAAAAGTGTTATAATGGTCAGTGAACCAGTCAATCTGTCTTGTGCCGCATTCCAAAGGCAAATCCAGCAGCATGTTACTCTTATCTATCTAGGTTTTGTTCTGGCAGGAGTCACCAGATGGTACAAGTATACACAATGTCTTACAAGTTATTTTTCTTAGCATGTGAGCAGTGAACAGTTTTTAAAGAAGACCAATACTGCTCTTTGTTTTGAAACGTAGAAATCTCTTTGGGGGAGATGTTACAAGCAGCAGGACATTTTGCTCTCTTCATTAACCTTTCTTTTTTAGAATCAATTCTTGAGTCAGAGTTGCTCCTTGTGATGCAAATAGTGGTATTTTGGTTGAGATCCCTGAAAGTGGGGTTGTTTGTGTATTGTTTGTGACCACTTGAGTTCAAGGACAGGTAAAAGTTACACTATGAAAATTCCCAACTTCACATCACTGAATTCTCCTCCAATGGGGAACCAACCTGCAAGGCCCCTTCTTCATACAGTGAATAATAAGTACATGTGGGGAGAGGAGCTCTTTGTTTTGAAGGATGTAGCACTGGAAAAAGCAGACACTTATCATAGGGAAGGCTTTTGAAATGAGAATGATTTTACCTTGCTTCTTGAATGAAGGGTGTGGCCTTGACCTCAGGATCGGAGGTAACAAATACTTGCTACTAGCAAAACCATTCCTGCAGATCCTAGGTGTTGACCAGTGCAGCTTATCCTGCGCTGCCTGGTTCAGTTATACTTAGCTTGTGAGATCTGACAGAATCACAGCATTGGGTGACAAGACTGCAAACTACACTTCTCCCCTCCTCCCCCCCGTTGATGCATATCTAAGTATCTAGAGTCTTTTTGATTTCACACTTTAATGATAATGGCCAAATTTATCCCCCAGTGTAATCTTATTGAAGATCTATGTTTTTCGGTCAGGATCTCAGATCACTAAATGCTAATCACAAAATAAGTAGTTCTTACCCCAGGGCTCACTGATTTTTCTTTTTCTTTGTGCACTTGTTTATGAGACGATTCAATAAACATTCAAGTTTAAAAGCTCAGTTATTTGCAGTACCTGTTGAAGGCTTTTATTTGTTACACACTTACTTTGCCATATATCACTTACCATACACATGATTAAAGATTAACATTCTATTTTTGCAGGATGCCAGCGTTTTAATATAAAGGAAAAGACAAACACAATAGGCCAGATACGCGGCTGGTGTCAATGGGTGAAATTCCAGCAAAGTCACACAGGTTCTTGGTTAAAAATCTACTTTCTTAAAAGAAGAAAGATTTATTTTGGAAACCTTGTTTTTGTTCATGTTAATTAAATATACCAAAATGTATCAGGCAGTTCTGCATTTGTCATTTGTAATGATCAGCACTAAAAACTCTTAAATAAATGTTAAGGTCAAACACCAAATGGTTATAAAATGAAAAGTCTTGGGTGTTGTGTGATGAGTGGAACTGAAGAAAGAGGATAATATTTTAGGAAGAATCTATATTGGCAAGGAACCACAGGGTAGCAGATGTAAAACTGGGGCTGGCTGCAAACAGACATGTAACACTGACCTTTCAGCATATTCAATCATGTTCTCTCTTTCTTACATTTCTGCCTGATTCCTGCATCACTTATTCAGTAGTCCCAATACCACCTGTTCAGAAATCATGAAACTGGTTTAATAATAATGAGATTTAAAAATATAATAAAAGCATTTTATTATTATTAATTTGCTTTTTGTTTGCTGAGTCAGTAGGATGTACTGGGGTCACATTTTAAAGCTTTTATCTGCAACTGTGAAGGTTAGAAATTTACTTTCTTCCCCCCTCCACCCCCATTAAAGTTTTGATTTTCATGTAATCACAATGATTTCAGGAGCATGAGCTTGAAGAAAAACTACAAATCTTGAGACTCATGATACAATTGTGAGAGTTGGAAACACTGGTTAATGCTAATGAAACATAGTGAATGGTGATTGTACAGCTAGTGTTTCTCAAGTTTTATAATGAATAGAAACAGATGCACCATTTTAAATTATTTTTATGTGTCTATAAACCTAAAATTGAATTTTTTTTAAATAAAGGAAGATAAGGTGATAATAAAAACAAGAAATATATCAGACAACCTGTCTGCCAAAACCCTTGGGCATTTATATTAAAGCTGACCAGGAAGTTTTTGATGAAACTTTTTTTTTCTTTGGAAAAAATGTCTGTTTGTCAAAAACTGAAACTACTGATGGTAGATGGGACGGAGACAGTTTTGACGAATTTCCCATGTCAATTAAAAAAAAATTTGAAATTGTCACATTGTGCCATTTTAAAAATAAAAAAAAATGTTGAGGTCAAAATTACTTTTTGTTCAAAAAATTATGTTAATGTATACTAGGAAAATAGTAGAAATAAAAATGTCACAGTTGAAATAAAACATTTTGCAATTATTAAAAACATTTCAATGACCTGGCACATTTTTTTTTCCTTTTTGGATTGTCAGTTCAATTCAGTTGAGATTTCAGCTTTTCATCTTGAAAATATTTTGAAATGTTTTCAAAAAAGCTCCTAAATTCTCATGGGATAGGAAAACCATTTCTTGCACAGCTCTAATTTATATAGCACTTAACAGTCTTATATCTAAACACAGTAGCCTGAGTCCTGAGTATTCCTGAAAGATGATGAGTGCCCTGTCAATGGGACTGAGCACTCTTCTCAGGATTGAGCCCGCTGTTTGATTATTCCAACACAAACAGGATCAGTAACAGCTCTGATTAGGTGTAACTATAATTGAACGTATTATCCACTAGGAATAACACACCAGATGGGTTGAAAGTATGGAGAAACAATTCTGTATGCATTTGTTGGTATTGGTAAGCTGAATGATAATGAACCAAAGTGTCAGATGACACAAAAGAATGGAGTAAAAGCTATTGGAATCTAAGGGCTTGTCTTTACAGAGATACTCAAAAAAGTTAACCCGAAATAACAAAAGATTTGTGTTAGGAGTGATAGTGATGACAATGTAGTATTCAGGCCTGTATATTTGCCTGAGATAGAATTTTGGGTCTTGTTTTCCCATTTGACTTTTGATATTTTTAAATGCTTATTAATCAGTGTGAACAAAGAACAAAGACACTGTGTGTTACATTTGCCCACAAGAAGATAGGATGAAAAGAGATAAGAGATAGAGCTAAAATGTTGCTGGGTAGAGTAGGAATTTAATATATTAGTGTATACTTGAAGGACAGAAAGTCCTGCCTCAACTCCTCTCCCGAGATAAGGTCAAACAATCAGTCAGGAGGGGTGAGGGGGATGGAGGGGAAGGTATGACAAACACTAAAAGCCAAAGAAATGCCTGTCCCTGACCGAAGCACAACCTCACTCCTTACCCCTCCCATGCGATACAAAAGAGGTGGTACTGAAGACCCCAGACCCAAGACCCTCCAAAATGGAACATGACCATAAATTGTAAGGGGTGGGAACAAGGGCATGCACTACAGGTATAATTATGCCTTCTAAGGAAGGGGAAAGGGGGACATGGGAAAAAAGGCTCTACTGGCATTCAGAGCTATGGATATGCTTGCTTGATTAACTCCAATAAACATTGCATTGCCTGCATTTCGGGTCTTCTGCTTTCTGTCTGCATGACAAGAACCGGGGGGGCGAAGGGAAATCCCTTAACAGTTTGAATTTAAAATGGATTAAACCACATTAAACCTGTGTGTGCGGATACTCTTATTCAGAACTGAGCTTAATCTGATTTAGTCTAATTCACTTCCAGAGTAAATTAAGCTAAATAGAAGTATAGCTATTTTAATTCTGAATAAGGGTATCTACACAGAGGGTTAATGGAATTTGACTAATCCACTTTAAAAGACAATTCAGATTAATTTTCCTGTGCATGCCTGTGTAGACAAGTTTAAAAACCAAGGAACTCTTGATTTTTAATAATTGAGACACTTTTAAAAAGTAAAATTTAAAAGATAACTAACTTGCTTTTATTCTCCATGCTCCTTTTCCCCCCAATATAGACCACATCATATAATCATCAGAGCTTCCAAGGAGAAATGCAATTCTTGACTTTAGTACAACTAGTTAGTTCCTTTTCTTTCCTTGTAAGACTGCGGGTTTGTCTACCCTTAAAACACTACAGTGGCAAGATGCAGTGCTGCAGCCATGCCACCAGAGGGCTTCAGTGTAGACAATACCTGCACCAATGAGAGGAGTCCTCCCATCAGCATAGCTAATCCACCACCCTGAGAATTGATGGAAGAATTATTCTGTCAATCTAGCTCTGTCTACACCCGGCGTTAGATTGGATTTTTCACACCCCAGAGACATAGCTGGGTCGGCCTAACTTTTTATTGTAGACCAGGCCTAATTTTGATGTAGGCTAGTATTAGAGGAAATCCTAAAACTTACTGGATCTTCAAATTAAACTACTCCTTTGAAGATTAGTGCTTTTACTTTTTCTTTTTTCCACTTTTTTTCTGATTATATAGGTTGTCAGCAGATCAGCTGCTAAAAGGGTTGGGTCCAAAACCTGCAAACCTTAATTACTGTCTGGGTGGAGGCACACCTATGTAGGAGCTAATATTCAGCAACAGAACTAATGAATACAGAACTTGCAAGTCAGAGACTGGGGATGAGGTGCGGGGGCACACATACAAGCTGTCATCTATACTGGAAGCTAACACTGACTACTCTTCCATGTCTGTTCCTAAGCAGCAGGCATCAGATTGAGTAGGACAGGCTGGTGTGTAGAATGTGGGACAAGCTGGTGTGTGGAATTAGAACCACTGCATGGCTGTCATTTTTTCCCCCTTTTATTGAGCTGAAATCATTTGAGCCATAGCTTAAAAAATTCAGGGAGTTTGGTGCATATATAAAGTTCCTTGCTAATGTCTAGGAGAAGTGGAAGGTGCACTATTATCTCTGATGCATTAAATGAATCTTAAGAAATGAGAAGAAAGAATTGTTTTCTTATAGAAAACTATGCACATTTATAAGACTAATGTATGCATAATTTATACTAAATAAGTAACTTAAAGGTCTTGCCATTTAGCAGAACTTGGTGGATAATTATAAAAAGAATTTGAAAACATCCTACTGAATAAAACCAGAAAGTTCTTCTGGCTGTCATTCATTGGATCCTATTTGTTTTTCTGCCGCATTTTTCCGATAGCTGCTTTAAAGTTCATCAGAGGTGGATGTTTTAAAATTTTAGTGGGAATTATTCCCCCTAATATTCACCATAGCCATTTAAAAACCTCTCTGTAGGTTAGGAGGCAGAAAGTAGTTTTTTGTGAAGAGGAAGGATGCGAAATAAATACAAATAATTTTAAAATCGATTCAGTTGGCAGATATGTGAAATATGGTAGTTATGAGGTAGGACACTATCACTTCAGTACTTCTCAAAACTACAGGTCAGAGAATTGGCTAAAACTAAGCATATTTAATACTGTTTGATGTACAAGGTGCTGTGAATGCACCCTTTGCAAATAGAATCACGCACAAATTTGAATAATGACTGTAACGATGGAGTGGTGGGTGAATGACAGCGTAATATGAAATGGAAGCCAATGAATTCCAGTCCATGCACTTGGCAGATGTGTTGTTGGAAATTGCATGTAGAAATACACAGATATTTTCTCTGAAATTCTACCAGTGCAGATCTCTAGTACTCAAACAATTAAATGAGCCACACAAAGATCTAGCTTTAACTTTCAGAAATAGCACCTCACATATATATGCTCTCATAATTACTTGGTCTCAGAGTTACATGAGAAAAGTGAATGTAAAGTCTGCTATATAGCCAATTAATCAGTGTGAAATCTTCCCTCCCCTCCCCCCCCACTTTCTCAGAAAGAAAGCCAGCAACCATTACATTTGAGCTCCACAATGTAGGAAAATATAATGCATTTTCTCATACAAAGGAGAACACTCTATAGCTCTCACTCTATAGCAAGGTCATTCTTCTGAATTTTTCAAAGCCCCAGTGATTTGTTCAAGAACACATCCTACATCTAAAATTTAGGGTACCCAGGTAGAAAACAGAAACTATACCATGTGATGTAAATGACAAACTACATATTTAATTCTGAACAAGAAACAGACAAAGGAACACCTCTGGGAGCAGTTTGCAATCCTCTGTAGGCTCTATCAATCTTTGTTGAACAATCAGGAACAACCAACAACTTCAGGAAAATGTTACTTGGTTCAATAGTAGGTGTAAAAGGGTCAAATTCAATGGAAAAATGTGTGTTGTGCATAATGTCATGCTCTACTTTACAGTCTGCAGAATTTACACTAAACTCAAAACACATACACAGAGTTCAACTGCCTTTTGTTACATTCTGTATTATGAATATTGTTGTTTTTTCTCTCCTTGGCAGAGTAATGGGAACCTCAGACAATAGCTCAGACTCTCTGCTTGCCCGTCCTCTGTCCCTATGCTAAAGGAAACTCAAAAAAACACCCCAACATTCACTCATTCACTCTCTATGTCCTCCTTGAGGACTCGGTATTCAAAAGTTACTCCTTTTAACTTTTTTTAGATCCTCTGTGTAGATTACTGGGAAATATCATCACAACATTTGTTGTGCAAGGACAGCCTTAAGTTCTATGTCCTGTTATTCTAATGGAGTTCCCTATTAAACAAGAAATAAAATCAACAGTAGGAGTGGAAGGTGCTCAGCAGCGCTTGCAGCTGCGCAAATCCTTGTAGGATCAAGCCTAGAATGCCAAGATCTTTCAGCTTAGATAGGGAAGCCCTGAATTTTCTGGCATCTTAAGCAGGATTTTCCCACTCTGTTTGTACCAAAGCCTCAAGTATCTTGGGGCTTCCAGTTCCAAAGTAAGGCTCTTTCTTGTGTTGAAGAGTTTCACTGGAGCGGGGTCAGCAGCCACCAAAGTATCCCTTTCTCAGTTACTACATGCAGTAGAAGTGGACCATTACTTAACTGCACCTGAGAAACTGTAGAGGTTGAAATATTTAATCTGACAGTGAAAACACATTTTGTATTTCAAGTTCAGCGCTCACCAACAGAAATTAAAACAGCCTTTTTACTAACTCCTGAAGGATATTTGGCCTACAGATGAATAATCTAGCATTATAGGAGAGGGATACACGCTTATAAATTCTTATTGCATTAGAGTCATGATGACTTTTCTGATATGCCTGAGGAAAAGAGAGAAGGAAAGTACAGAGAGTACATATTTCCTGCCTCAGAAACACAAATTAGGAGACCCTTATTATAAACAATTTACATTTATAAAAGTGTGTAGTTTACTTTAACACTTTTGTCCAAAAGTGAAGAACAATGCATATGCATGGAGCAATGAAATGGCACATTACATGCTGGTGGAGAGGCAGGGAATTTTTGCCCTTACAAAAAATGCTATGCTATAGCATCTTTACTGTCCATGAAGAGCAAAAAAAAAAAAAAAAACCCACAGTTTAATGCACAATAAGCAACATAGAACAAAGAAGGGCTGAGGCACTCATGACAGAGTCTGAAGACGCCAAAGTTCCAGGAATTCTAGATATTAGAAGTCTACGTCTTTCTGGTTTCTCTTCAGAATAGTGTGGCCTAGTGGACAGAGAACTAAACTAGAACTCAGAAGACATAGGTTCTAGTCCAGGCTCTGTCACTAGCCTGCTGATTTGTCACTGACCAGGTGTTAATCTGTAAAGTAAAATATATAAAATAGCTGTCCAATCTCTACCAAAGGATCCAGGGCTTTAACCATTACTGATGCTTTGTAACTGATTCCTGTGGCTTGTCCCATTAACTTCAATGTGCTTATTCACAGGAAAGATTCATAGATTCTAGAACTGGAAGGGACCTCGAGAGGTCATCGAGTCCAGTCCCCAACCCGCATGGCAGGACCAAATACTGTCTAGACCATCCCTGATAGACATTTATCTAACCTACTCTTAAATATCTCCAGAGATGGAGATTCCACAACCTCCCTAGGCAATTTATTCCAGTGTTTAACCACCCTGACAGTTAGGAACTTTTTCCTAATGTCCAACCTAGACCTCCCTTGCTGCAGTTTAAGCCCATTGCTTCTTGTTCTATCCTTAGAGGCTAAGGTGAACAAGTTTTCTCCCTCCTCCTTATGACACCCTTTTAGATACCTGAAAAAAAGAATAATGTACTATTCAAAGAAACGGATGAAGAATCCATCCTAAAGTATCTCTACTAAATATAACCCAAGTAGCAGCTCTGTAAAACAAAACAAAAAACAAAAAAACCCATAACCTTGGAGAGTGTTGTGTATTTCTCTTCTTTTAATGCCCGGTTGTATAGAAAAATATTGTTACCTATCAGACCACTGGCATTAAGGCCAGCATAATTAAGCATTAAGGAGGAACAGGAAGGAAATAATAGGAGTGTTATATGAAGCCTAACCATGAGTTCATTATTTTGTTTTAGACATATGCAGCAGTTCAAGTTTGGTATTAAAAATGGCTGTAGTGAAAGCAACAGAATGGAAAAGGAGAGAGTTAAGAGATGTCTATTTCTACCACATTTCTTTCCCCTGAGTGGGCCAAGCATGAATGTATGAATCTATATTAAACATACACAAAGGTACATGTTTGGTAAAGGTTTGTGAGGCATGACAAAGTACTTATTCCTGGAGATTATCTATTTGCTGAAATATAACAGCTCAGTTTTTTTGCCAGCTCAGACAATTGAATTATTCAGTGATTTTGTTTTCCTTCAAATAAAACATTTGGGACATGTTTCTATTTTGCAGGCAGGCAGGCAGTGTGTAATGATAATTAAAGAGGAACGAAACTTCTAAAGTTCACTTTGATCCTAGTGGAATGAAATGTAAATCACACAGAAAGAGATATGCAGTTCACTCAAAGGGAAGAGGTATTTGGAAAAGTCTGTTTTTTTTTTTAAATAATAATAATATGGACCTGATTCTCCATTGGCTTGCCCCAGGACAGTCGTTTACAACCATATAAAGGGAATGCAGAATGCTCAGGGTATGTCAAACACTGCAGTCATGGGGTGTAACTGCAGCTCGAGTAGACATATCTGAGCTAGCTTTAATCCAGCTAGCTCAGGTATCAGAGCACTAAAGGTGTTGTAGTGCATGCTTCAATGCAGGCTGTACAAACCCACCCAGAACCATGGGTAATCACTCAAGGGGCTAGCCCACAGTGAAGTGCACACTGATGCAGCAGCTTCACTACTCTGGGACCCAAGCTGTCTAGATTAATGCTAGCTCAGATATGTCTACGTCAGCTGCAGTCACATCCCAGGACTGCTATAAAACCTACACTTAGAATAAGAGCATTTTACATCCACTTTGCACAGATAAATGACTGCAAAGGGTGAAATTTTATTATTTGTTATTTGCATTGCAGCTCCAACCTCCATTGTGCTAGGCCCTGTGCAGACATATAACAAAAAGATGGTCTGGTCTCTTCCATGAAGAACTTACACTGGGGGAAGAAACAAGAACATTTGGAGACAAGACACAATGTCTGCAGCCTAAAATTAAAAGTTTATATTGCCAGGCTGGTTCAGACTATTCGTCCAAACCAAAAACTACAAAGGGACCGCAGTTCCAGGGGAAGCCACTCCGTCAGCGACAAGCTGAAATATTAATGTTAGTTTCACTGCCCATGAATCAGTGCTCTGTGGTGTGGGGTAAGCACTGTTCCGTGTTGGTAATAACTGAAAACTCCTTCAGGAACCAATATCTCTTCCTCTTATTCCAGTTCCAGCTTGAACATAGTGTGGGCTCTCTCTTCTTGCTCAAACAAGAAATATCTGTCCACTACTCCCATAACTCCCATTCCCTCTCACATACACACCAGTTCTGAATGCATAGGGTCAGATTCTCTTTTCACTGATTTCTATTTTACACAACTGTATCTCCTCTGAAGTCAGTGAAGTTACAGCTGTAAATCCATTTAAGCAGGAGGAGAATCAGGCTTGTTACCTCTTCTCTGTATAGCCGTGCATCTTACCATGGGTCTGAACACCCCTCACATCCTTCAAAAATTGGCCTAGGAGTTTAGACTCAGTGAAGTCGGGGGGGGGGGGGGGAAGGGGAGGGAGGCGGAGGAGTGTATAGGTTATGTTGTGCCATGGAGGTGTGAAACCCTATCAAATGGCTTGTTGCGGGGCCTCTAGATTTTATATGTTGATTTCCCTCAGGTGATATAATGCGCGTACTAAGTTGACCTACTGTGACAAAGTCAGAACTGATAGTTCTGGAAGCATGGTTGAAGGGAGGTATATCAGTCTTAAAAGGTTTAAAGCCCTTTTTCCTATGAACTGAAAGAGGTTACTGTGACGGGTTTGGTTCAGAGACCCCCTTGGGACTGTCACCTGATGTGCTGAGACTACCTCTGAACCTGTTTTCTCTGCCAGTTAGGGCCCTCAGAACCCTGCCTTGTCAAGCCACACATGCCAGTCTGCTCCAACACAGACCCAGGGTCTGAACCACGCACCCCAAAGCTGCAGACTTAACTGAAAACAGCTTAAGAAGTCTCTAGCACCCAGATACCCAGTTCCCAATGGGATCCAAACCCCAAATAAATCCATTTTACTCTGTATAAAGCTTATACAGGGTAAACTCATAAATTGCCCGTCCTCTATAACACTGATAGAGAGATATGCACAACTGTTTGCTCCCCCAGGAATTAATTACTTACTCTGGGTTAATTTATAAGCAAAAGGTGATTTTATTACGTATAAAAAGTAGGATTTAAGTGGTTCCAAGTAATAACAGACAGAACAAAGTAAGTTACCAAGCAAAATGAAACAAAACACACAAGTCTAAGCCTAATACATTAAGAAACTGATTACAGATAAAGCTCACCCTCAGAGATGTTCCAATAAGCTTCTTTCACAGACTAGACTCCTTCTTATTCTGGGCCCAATCCTTTCCCCGGTACAGTCCTTGTTCCAGCTCAGGTGGTAGCTAGGGGATTTCTCATGACTGCAGCCTCCTTTGTTCTGTTCCACCCCCGTATATAGTTTTGGCACAAGGCGGGAATCTTTTGTCTCTCTGGGTCCCTACCCCTCTTTCTAAATTGAAAAGCCCCAGGTTTAAAATGGATTCCAGTACCAGGTGACATGGTCACATGTCCTGTGAGATCACCAAGCCTTCATTCTTCCAAGCCTGACTCACAGGAAGGCTTGCAAGTAAACACAGCCATCTACAGTCAATTGTCCTGGTTAATGGGAGCCATCAAGATTCCAAACCACCATTAATGGCCCACACTTTGCATAATTACAATAGGACCTCAGAGTTATATTTCATATTTCTAGTTTCAGATACAAGAATGATACATTCATACAAATAGGATGACCACAGTCAGTAGATTATAAGCTTTGTAATACTTTACAAGAGACCTTTTGTATGAAGCATATTCCAGTTACATTATATTCACACTCATTAGCATATTTTCATAAAATCATATGGAGTGCAACATCACAGTTACCTCAGGTCAATTATGTACACCTGAGTCTAATTAAAGGCAACCTGAGATCTTTAGAAACCTATTGCAGTGAGAAGAAGAAGAGAGGAGAAATGAGAGGCAAGCTGCAGCAGCATTGTATGCAGTGAGGGGAAAAGGCTTCTCCTAGGTGAAGAGCTGTTTTTCCCTATAGGGAGAGGATTTTGTTTTTATTTCTGTTTGGGAAGGGGGCTTGGTTCCCAGTGGAACCAGGCCCAAAGTTGGTTATAGTGGGTGGCTGGTGATTGGTAGCTGGCATAAGAAACAGTACTCAATGGGAGTTCAAAAATTACATTTACTTTCTTGTTGTTGTTTAAAGAAGCCCTCGGGCCCATCCTAAGGCCTACCCTGTAAAATATTGCAAATGAACCAACTTAAAGTATTAAACCTCTGTACTGGAACTAATTTACCCCAGGCTCCCTCCATGCCGGAGGGAGAAAAGCTGAGCTTTGACATGATGAAAGAGGTGCATTGTCACACATGGTGTCGAGAGTGAAATCTTGGCACAGCAGACTGTCCTGGGGTGAGGGAATGATTCTAGAGAATAAAGTGGCGAGGGCAATGGTGAAGGCCACTGCAACACAACAGGAGGCTACCAGGGTCCAAATGGCTGCGCAGCAAGCATGTGTATGAATACAGCAGGAGATGAACCAACTGCTGATAAACCAGGCAGCACAGGATTGAGCTACCTTACAGGAAGCAGTGAGACTATCAAAAGCCCTGACTACTGTGGGAGGTGGCCATGGTGGAACTCAATTCCTCAAGGCTAACAGTTATCTAAAAAGATGACACAGGATGGCATTAACACATATCTCCTCATGTTTGAAATGACAGCCCTATGTGTGGCCTGACATCAAGATCAGTGCGCCAGTATTCTCACCCCCTTCCTATGTGGGGAGATCCCAAAGGCATATTATGATCAGGGCCGGCTCCAGGCACCAGCTTGGCAAGCAGGTGCTTGGGGCGGCCACTCCGGAGAGGGGCGGCAGGTCCAGCTATTCGGCGGCAATTCGGCGGACAGTCCCACACTCCCGCTCGGAGCGAAGGACCTCCTGCCGAATTGCCACCGCAGATCGCGATC
>NW_020664404.1:17009256-17092815 GCF_002925995.2 Terrapene triunguis | reverse complement strand
TTTTTTTTTTTTTTTTTTTGGCTGCTTGGGACAGCCAAAACCCTGGAGCCGGCCCTGATTATCATATGGTAGTGGAAACAGCTAAAGACTATTCTCAGTTAAAAACTGTGATACTGGCAAGATCCAGAATTACTACATCCATAACAGCCCAGAGATTCCACGAGTGGAGGAACTGGGTGAACAAAGCACCAAGATCACAACTAATCTTCCTGATCCATCTAACACTGGACTGGCTGTTAGAATTGGCAGAATGAAAAAGATTGTAGAACTCTTGAATTTGGACAGATTCATGAGAAGAATACCACCAGGCCTATGAGAGTGGGTTTGCTAAAATAACCCTACCTCTTACAATGACTTAGTTGCCCTCATAGAGAGGCAGTTAATAGTCAGAGAGCTTTCTTGGACAACCAGAGAAGAAATGTGCTGGACCAAGAGGCCAGTCCCAATCCCAAAGGCCCAGATCTCTGAAAGTTTGGGTAGGACTATGTTGAAGTGTGACTTGGGGCCAGGAACTGACTTGAGGAACCGAGGAGAGAGGGCCAAAGACATATCCAGTGATTTGTATAGATGTTATGCTTCTGGGGAACTAGGGCATATAGTAGCTCAGTGTCTTAACATTGAGGAGCCCATGCAGTATAATCTGGGTAATAGTAAGAGTCTATGTGGCTTAATCAACCTTGTAGTAGTAGCAGCAGTGATGATTCAACATAGATATACACAGCTGGTTAGAATGCATCATATAGAGCTTTAGTAGACTCAGGAAGTGTGGTCACACTGGTCTCTGTGAAACTGGTGGGATGAAACCAACTATCTCAAGCCAAATGCATGGAACAATTGATTACTACCCATATATTCCCATACAGATAGAGGTCTAGAGAAGCAAAACTTTTGTACTGTGCTCATAGGTTGAGACTTCCCAGAGACTGGGAAACTACTCCCAGTAGAAGGACAGGGGCAAAGCAGTAACCCCAAGGTCAGCATTGTGGCCCCAGCCAATAGCCACCCTCTCATTTTCTTCGAATTAGCCCTGGACTTGTTTTCAATAACTGGTAAATCCTTGGAGACTAAATGAGAAAGGAAGGCAGACAAAAGATTGTGGACCAAAGTATAGGTCCAGAATCAAAAGGCAGTGCTCGTGGGTAAGCAATCTCATCCAGCAGGCTCAGAGGCAACTCAGATAGTTGCCAAGCCTGTGGCTGGGCCAAGTTTCACAGAGACCAGTCGTAGGTGTGAAATTGAAATATCTCACCAGAAGTGTGGGCATGTCAGATTCTCATATAAGAATTTTCGGCAAGACCAGACCAATAATCCTCTATACCAACATATGAGAAAAATAGTCATCAAGATAAATGAGGTCCCAGGAGAGAGGAATCCCAAAGGTCCAAGCCCTTACTTTGTTATACAAATGTACCAATTATATAGAATAATCTGACTACAGCAGCAACAAACTGGAGCAACAGAAAGACAGTATTAGATCTGGCCCACAGTCATTTGTTTGAGGGACATTTGGGGGTGGATAAAATTATAGATAGCATCCTACAAAGGTTCTTTTGGCTGGGAATATACATGGAGGTTTGGTGCTATTACGCCTCATGCCCTGAATGCCAATTGCCCAGCCCAGGGCCTTCTTTAATACCTCTACCAGTTATTGAGGTCCTGTTTGAGAGGATAGCAATGAACTTGATAGACTTGCTGGAGAAGTTGGCCTGAGGTCATCAGAGTATGGTGTCCAGAACCACAAAACACTAGAGTGCAAAACACTACATCCAAGATAATAATGAAGCAAGTACTCCAGATTTTCTCTCAAGTAGGAATACCCAAGGAGACTCTTAACAGATTACTGGACTCTCTTCATGTCAAAATTGATGAAGGACTTGTGTGCGGTGCTTTAAATTCAGGCTCTACACACCCCAGTTTACCATCGGCAGACTGATAGCCTGGTCGAACACTTCAACGGACCACTGAAGAGCATATTACGGAAAGTAGTGAGTCAAGATGGGAAAAATTGGGAAACCTTGCTACCCTACCTGATGTTTGCTATAAGAGAAGTACTCCAAGCTTCAAGAGGGTTTTCCCTGTTTGAGTTGTTATATAGTCACCACATCTTGTCTTACTGGACATTGCCAAGGAGGAATGAGAGGAACAACCTAAGCAAGGAATATGTCATGTAGATGAGGGACAGACTATCTCAAGTCACCCCAATAGTGCAGGAACACATGGAAAAAGCACAGAAGGCCCAACAAGCCTATTATAATTGACAAGCCAGGATACAGAAATTACAGGATGGGGATCAGGTAATAATATTTGTGCCCATGGTGGAAAGCAAGCTCATGGCCAGATGTGACATGTCTAAGGGCACGGGGAATTTCTTCACTGATGCAAATTACTGTTTTCCCAGCCTGAAATTCATCAAGAGATGGAGAATTTGGATAAGGCTCTCAGAGGCAGTTAAGCCCCACAGTGTAGTGAGGTGGAGAAAGTAGGCCTCCATACACCCTGCATTCCATGGAGTAAGTCTTCACAAAACAAACAAAACAACAGCAAACAGCAGAGATGATGATCTGGGATGGACCAAGGGAGGAGCCAATTGCACCTATACATAGAACAAGTTGCTGGGAGTCTTTGCATAATGGTGATGAGACACAATAGCAATCATTCAAGCCTGTATGTTGGAGTAACAATCACAGAGGGAAAGCATGGACTGTATATGCATAGAGAGGGTGGGGAATAATTACAGCTACCCAGCCACAGCACAAACCCAATTACTTGAGCTTTGTCCTGGGGAAGGGAATGAATTTAACCTTCAGAAAGTAAAAGTTGTTTAAACTAATTTCATACCCAATTTACATGCATTCACATTATCTAGACTATTAACCAAATGCGTTACATTGTGCTAATAATTTTAAAGGTCTTAGTTACAGTTACATATACTTTTTGTCAATATATTAGAATAACCTTAAAACAAGAAATTCATTGAAAAACTCTAATTCATAAAGTCCACTATCTTAAACTTATTTTTCAGTCAGTGAAAGTTTTCCTCTTGTCACGGATGGCTTAATATTAACCAAATTATCTTCATTCATTCATTCATTCTGTAGCACACACAGTTATATTTAAGAACTATGTTTCTGCCACAGTTTCCAAAATACTAAGAAACATATCTACTTTAATCCTAAAGTTGTCCTGATTGAATTGTGATGAGGTCAGTAGTGTATGGAATAGGATACTAGCACTAAAGTTCTCCAAAGTGCCAGACCACAGACAGATGAGGCAAACAGCATCCAACAGCTTGTAAAATGTTTATGCAAAACACACAGACTGTCATATTTTTCAGGTGATATGTTCAATGCGGATGAAGAATATGTCTACAACAGTGAAGGCTAAGTTAGGGGACCAGTCACTTCATGGAACTTTGTACAGTAAGGTTATGTACTGTATTCTAGGGAACAAAGTCACAGAGAATATTGGGAAGATATGGCTGTGCATATGAAACAAAGACACTTGCTAATAAAAGGGCCAGTCTGATAAACCAAAACATTACATAAAATAATAGCTTTTGTGCACATTCTTTCCATGTATCATTTTAGAATGTTCCATACAGAATTATAAAAATAAACCAATCATTTTTTTTAATTTGTGTGCAACAGTACAATTTGTCACTGCATTTTTAATAGAATGCTCCATATTGAAAGTGTCTAACAGCTCAGCAGAGGAAAGGGCTTTAAATTTATTAGCTGTGGAAAGAAAAGGAATTGACATAGACCAAAGAACTAATGAAATTAGACCCATAAATCATAACTAAGAACCACAACCAGTCCAAATAGAATGAATTAGACAACACTCAGAAAACACTGCAACAACCATTTCAAGCAGAGTTAGAGATTTGGCAAAGTAGAAAAATTTAAAATAATTGGATCTTCCTGACCTCTCTAAGAATAGAGTGATTTTGCAGATATATAATAGAACATGACATTTCCGATGTAACTGGTTCAGTAGAACTTCAGAGTTACGAACATCAGAGTTATGAAATGACCAGTCAACCACACCACCTCATTTGGAACTGGAAGTACGCAATTAGATAGCAGCAGAGACAAAAGAAACAAAAACAAACAAACAAATATAGCACAGTACTGTGTTAAACTACTAAAAAAATACAGGGAAACTTTAAAAAAAGATTTGAAAAGGTAAGAAAACTGTTTCTGTGCTTGTTTTGTTTAAATTAAGATGGTTAGAAGCAGCATTTTTCTTCTGCATAATAAAGTTTCAAAGCTAATGCTCAGTAAACTTTTGAAAGAACCACCACATTTTGTTCAGAGTTAAACATTTCAGAGTTATGAACAATCTCCATTCCCGAGGTGTTCCTAACTCTGAGGTCCTACTGTATTACAATTAACAAAAAAAGTATGTTTACACCTACAGTAACAACAAAGCAAATCTAGGAAAGGAACTGGGAGCTGTGGGAGGCTGAGACTTACTAGACATTATGGCAGAAAATGTCTGCATACCACACAATTTCACATTTGGAGTTTTGGATAGTAAGAAAGAGAACAGGTTCACTTCAGTTTGTTTCCATGCATTTCTTTTCACCAGAACAGTTTGGGAACTTACCTATACTGTTTAATGTTTTCTACAGTCAGAGTTTTTCCATTGACTTCAAAGGGGCCAAGGTGTCACCTCTGGTGTATGCAGTGTTCCTATCTCTCACAATTTTATTGTGAGTTTATTACCATTATTTGGTGTTTTATCCTGAAAGCCACAGGTACTAAGATCAGGAAATTACATGATAATCTAAGCTTCCATTTTAAAAAAATGTATATGTTTTTTTCTCTCATGTTTGCAGAGAGAAACTTGAAAATATGAACCAGTTGTATTCTAAAAGCTCAAACTAGAAAGCAAATAACTTTAAAAAACAACAACAACTAATTTTTAAGACAATCATATAATTTTCTGACTCGTGATTTTTTAACATTTTCATTTGGAAATACTGTGCGTAGAGTAGCTGTAGTTGTTATGAAAGGACATGGAGTATGTCTTCAGAGACCAATGTTCTCTGTTTTGGAAAGTGGTGTCCTGGAACTGGGGACAGAAAAGACTAGCTGGCTGCAGCTTACAGCAGGCTGTCATTGCTGTGCTACAAAATCTGTACTTAAAATTAATTAAGTTATTAAATATAGGCTCTGAGTCTTAATAAGAACAACACAGCTAGGACATAGTCATGCCCAATGGAACAAAAAGTATTCATGATCAACTTATCTAGTAATATCTGCATGAGCTGTGCTCAAATTGGTCTGTGTCCAGGAAGTTCCAGGAGTCCAGAAGAACATACAGTGACCACAGAAGGGCAAAGGGCTGTTGACCCAAATGCAGAGTATTGAAATATACAGCTCATGGCAGTCACCACAGTGGATAACAAGAGTGGCTTTTGTTTACCCAGCCACTGATTGAAAGGGACAGCAGAGCAGAGGTCATAGATACATGCAGTAGAGAGTGGAGTCAGGGTTTGGGTGTCAGGAAAATATGAGAAAATGAATAGAGATGGAGACCCTGACAGTTTAGCCCTCATCCAGCAACACCTTACTAGCTAATGTTCATATGTATAGTGCCCACAGTGTGCTTGGCAACTGAGATGCTCTACAAAATATCAAGCCATTGTCAGGCCTCACACACCAGCACACATGTTGCTTTACCCAGTCAAATGGACAGTACAATCAGCCAGCTTGTTGTTATGTTATAGAGCCATCTAGCTAGTTTCCAAGGTAACTCATGTCTGCATATTCTCCCCTTTAAGAAACATTCTCTTCTCTAACAAACAAACAAAAAACTGGAGAATTCTGCAATAACTCTGATAAAATGTTCACATAAGATTAGGTACTGCACAAATTAACTAAAATAATAGTTTATAATATCAAAGCACACTAAAGAAAAGGTCAAAAATATAGCACACAATAAAGCTACAAGATAATTCATTATGGATGTGTTGTTAATTAAGGCTAAATTTAGATTTTCACAGGTTCCACTGATACATGAATAAATTAATTCTCCACAATTACTGTTCAGAGGACAATTGAATTTTCTGTGGCATCATTTGGATAAGTCAGTTACTAACTTTTCGACAGAAAGCCGCTACAAATGAGTCACTTTTGAAATTTGACCTTAAACACTCACCTTTTTGAGGGGGGTAGGGGGCTTTTTGTAGACATCCTACCATTGTGGATGATTGCAGGTTGGAAGTGAAAGTGAGTTAGATGGGGAACTAAAGAGTCTGTGTGTTTGGTCAGTGAGGTGTCTGGATATAAATGTTACTTTAATTGATGGCTGCCTCAACAGAAAATGCACTTGAGTTTCAATAACTATAATGTTACCAATTTTGTTTGGAAGAGGGGGAACTGCTTGCTGCCTCACACTGAATACTCTCTGATCTATGCAGGTGCTCTTGAAGGTCTAATGCTGTGGCAACCTGACACAGCTTCCTTTCTGTCGGGAACAGCTGTAGGCAGTAAACAAATAAACAGTATGGTCCTTTCCATTAAGAGAGTCAGGAGCATATATCTTGGTGCTCAGATGTAAGGTATATTAGCAGTCTCTGCAATTAGTTCTGTCATAGCATGATTTGAAATCAGGAGTATCTGGATTTCATTAGAATTTCTCTCCCTCCTCTTATTATTAGCAGAATTCAACCTTGGTAATATTAAATAATCTGACACCTAGTTTAAGATCAAGCCTTTTGTTCCAACTGTGAATCTTCTTGGAAATGGTGAATAATTAGATTCTGCCCTCATTTGCCCCTATACAACTTTACTAATGTTGATGGTGTTATATGGCTTTGTCTGAAGGCAGAATTTGGCCCTGTATTATTTAAAGACACCAGATGTTTTCTGGGCTATCTTCCAAATACCCCTCCTCTAATTTGCCTTTTCAAAAGGAGTCATGTACTATGCTTCCATCCTTTCAGCCACACTGAAAAAGGATAAAGCCCGTATGCCTTTCTCTCTCACTGTTCTCATACATCACAAGCGTTTATAGCTCTTTTTACAGTTCCTTTTACACCCTGAACAGCCATTTCACTGCTGTAAAAGCTTGTGGTGTATGAAATGGCAGGATAAACAGAGATATGATATAGATTATGTATTATACAAAAGGGTGGAAGAAACGGACAATTACTATACAAAGGGAAGGAGATCACAGCAGGGATACTCTTAGGGGGACAGGAGAAGGGATTAGATATAGTTAAGTAATCCATCTTCTAAATGTTAAGGGTGAAATTCACAAGTGGCCAGTGTCTTCCACACTACTTATGCCCTGTCTGATGAAGCCCAAAGAGGAAGGATGGTTCAATGGGTATTAACCTGTAACTGGGAGAGCCAGATTTATTTTCCTTCTCTACCTCAGACTTCCTGTGTTACCTTAGACCAGGGATCGGCAACGTCCAAAAATCACATCTTCCCTGGAAGAGCTCATAAAGTGAGCCGCTTAGGCCATGTCTACATTGAAAAATTATGTTGACCTATGTTATATCAGCATACAGCTGCTGCAGTTATTACATCGCTTGTGTGTGTGTATGCTATGCTCCTTGTATCAGCAGTGAGTCTTCACCAGGAACACTTCTATCTATGCAGACGTCAGTGTGGGGCATTGTGGGACAGCACTCAGAATCCAGTAAGAGTCGACATAAGTAACACACTGTCTGCACTGAGAATGCATTGATATAACTACATCAACCCTGACTCTACACTGCTCAAGGGACGTGGTGTTATTAAGTCAGCATAGTAGAGCAGTTACATTGATGGGAGAAAAATTTAAGTGTAGACACACACAACTAGGTTGATATAAGCTGCCTTGCATCAATTGTGTAGTGTAGACCAGACCTTAGTGTGTAAAAAGAGCATGCTTGCTGCAGCACCCTTAGGATGCTTGTTGGATGTTCACCCTTCCCATGCTTGGCCACCTCGACTGGGCTGGGGATTGAGTGAGGGAAAAGCCATAGCTCAGTCTCCTCTAAGCTGTGTTACTCTGTTGGTGGCATTCAGAGGGACCAGTCTCCTTGCTTCTTTGATCATAGGCAGTGTTACCTTTTATTAGTAGTATTATGGACCAAGGCCCTATTGTCCTAGGTTCTGTACAAACACTGAAAAGATGATCCTTGCTCCAAGGAGCTTACAATCTAAGAAATTACCTGGTACTTGTATGAAAGAGGGGAAGAAACTCCTGGTTATTTTCAGCCAGTTGTAAAGTTGACAAGAATGATCAATTCTTGACAAAACTTGACATGGCTATTTCGAAGTTGCTATAACCGAATACATTTTATTTATTTATTTAGGCAATTGACAGAGACACTTGTTCAAAATGACATATCGAGCACACTGCCCAGAGTTATGTGATCAAATTGGAGCCACCCCAGAAGTCACTGACCTCATTTCAATGGGACTACTTGTGTGAGTCATGTGAACAGGATTTGACCCATGTTGGAAGACCCTACTAAAATGCACGTGCATAAGGGCGTACATTTAAAGTTGCAGCAGAAATAAGCTGAATTATTTGATTTGTGTGGATTTGCTATGTCAAACTTAATACAGCTGTGACATTTGTTTGCTCTTCATGGATATACATTTTTGGCTTAATTTTATCATTGCAGTGCCCTAAAGATCTGCCAATTCATGGATCAAACCCTGGCTACATTAAAAATCACATATCAGTCTATGAGCTACCAAGATGACAGCAGGAGACAAAACATTTTTAGAAGGGGGTTCTGGCTATGGAATGTACTTAGAAGTTGTTAGAAAAATCTAGTCTGACCACCTTTAGAAAAATCTTTAAAACTATCCTCTTTCGGCAACATTGCTTAACATTGCTTTAACAAGAATGATATTCACTACACCGATATCCCTCTCTACGTGACTGTCCCCTTTTCTATATATATATATATATATAAAGACACAAATTACCAAAAATAAAGAAAAAAGACCCACAACCAATAAATCATAATCAAATCAATCAAATAACCCAACCTCAGGTAGAGTTGCTATACCCCACATGTGGAGAAAAGCCAGAGATTCTATTAAATTCACTAGAGACATAAAATGATAGATTATAAAGCCAGAAGGGACTACTTTGATCATCTAGTCTCACTTCCTGCATAGCACAGGAGTGTTATGACTAGTGCCCAATCTATTTTACATGGAAAGCACTGTGATACTGTAGGGCATAGATATAGCAATGTTAAGATACAGCTTTTGGCTTTATTACATACATTTAAATTATTATTTTATTTTTAAATGTCTTGTATTAACAACCTGGCTACAGTTTTGTTTTTCCTCTTCTTTGAGTGAAATGGTTTAACATTTTTTATGCTTAAAGTGTCTTTGGTGATTTCAGTATTTTTAGCACTTGTTTTAAAAACAACCACAACACTATAAAAACTGAAAGTCTGCATGGTTGTTTCTCCCACCCCTTTCAATGCCAAAAACCCCCACCTGTGTAACCACAGTGATTTTTTTTGGAAAATAAAGGACCTAGAATTAGCTAGATGGAGTAATTGAATATATGGTTTTCAAAGGTGTTACAATAGCAAAGCAACAGACACCACCGATTTGGTAAACTTAATGTACCCTCTCAACGCACATGCACATAAACCTTCAAATGATGTATTATTATGCCTACTTTAACATGAGGTATAAGGGGGTGCTGTCATATGGCATCATTACTATAGAACCAAGGATAAACAATGATACCATCAACACATTAAAACGACCACTTTGAAAGACTTGCATTAGTTGCTGTTAGTTTAATGACACTCTATTATTTCAAGACATAAAATTGGATTTTTTTTGTAACTTCAAAGCTTCACAAAAACGATCTAAAGGGTAAAACAAAATCTAATAATTCACTTGTACAGGTATCATTGGTGACATTTCTAGTCAAAATCACAACCACCAATTTGTTCAACATTATCATCTCTGTTTAGAGTGCCTGGGTTACCAGTCTTCATTGCCTTGCCACGTACACAGTTCTGAGCAGGGAAGATACTTCTGACTACTGATGTGGCATAAGAGATTTTGATTACCTGGGGAGAATGAATGACTTTTCTTTCCTGTGCTTCAGTGATATTTCTTGTGATGCTGGACTATCTGCAGACTGTTCTTGAAATACCCCTCAGCCATTGAATGGAAGGTATTCTTTCCATCAATGGTCTCTAAATTGATGTTGTTACACTCTGTACATCAAAGAAGAACACTGGAACCCCCATATTCACCACTGTCATATAATTATATGTTTTGTACAAAGTATGCCTTGTGAGGTATCATTTTAAAAGTCTTGATCTGTTCAACATTAATATCCTGGTGGATTGTGTGTGCTTTCATTGTTTGTGAAGTTATGAAGTTTTGCTATGACTGTGTGTGTTACTGAAATATGTTGTGAGGTTGGGAACTCACACAACCAGCCTTTCAGGTACAACAATGGAGTAGCCAGACAGCTGTTAATGGCTCATCAACACCCATCAAGGAAAGAATCCACTAGCCTAGAAAATGTATACAGTGGAGACTTTTCAGAGAGAACATGTAGACAATGGAGACTGCTTGACCAGTTGGGACTGCCTGATCCCCATATCACAGCAAAAGATCTTTCCAGCAAGCTGGAAGAAACTATAAAAGAGGGGAAAGTGACATCATCACATGGCTTCTCTCCTTCCATCCCCCCAAATCAACACCTGGAGGAACGTCAGGAGGACAAAGACTTTGAACTGGAGAAGAGTGGTTCCAGGATGGGAAAGAGTCCCAGCCTGTGTATTGAGGATCTGTGACCTGTTTGTACCATCTGCTTGATTCAAATCCTGTTTAGCTTGTAGAACTCAGACTGCAAATTTATTTTTATTTCTTAGGTAACCAACTTTGATCTCTATGCTTGCTACTTATAATCACTTAAAATCTATCTTTCTGTAATTAATAAATCTGTTTTATATTTTACCTAAAACAGTGTGTTTTGGTTGGCGTGCTTGGGAAACTCCAGCTCTGTTTACAAAGGCTAGTGTGTGTCCTCTCTGCATCGAGGGAGTGGTGGACTGGGTAATGAACTTACACTGACCAGGCTTCTGACCAGTGCAAGATGGTACAATTCTGAGGTGCAAGACTGGGCAGCTGGGGGAAATTGGCTGGAACCTCCCTATTGATGATTCGTGAGAGATCATTCTTGCAACTCAGTTGGATGTGTCCCTGCCTGTGGACACCTGTATAAGTGCAGTAACTGCCAGAGGTTTGTGGCTTGGCACAGCATCACAGTGTTGGTCAGACAGAGGACTCAGTGGTCTCACAGTCCAGGTTGCACTCCGGAGACCCCATCATAGATGTCTATACCTTCATCTTCACAGATAAGATTTCTACCAGCATGAAGTAGTACAATTCCATTAGGAATCAACACACCTCCCTGGAGTCTTTCTACTTCAGTTTTTGAAGCACTAGTGATAAACAGCCTCAGATCATCATAATGGATGCAAAATCCATGCATGTCAATTAAATTGCAAGACCAAAATTCATGGTATAGCTGTGCAACAAGGCTTATGTGCAGTGATGACACAATTTTGGAACTCATAAATACTATGCATTCCACAATTCAGAGGGACTTCCTTTGAAAGTCTTCTGAAGGATGACAGTCATTGCTGCCTGAATTATATGCCTCTTTATCAACTACAGGACAAATTCCTGCACCAATTGGGGCACAAAAGTAGCTGACCTCTGTAAACTACAGTCGCCTGGCTTTGGATAATATCCTGCAGCTTTCATTTGGGCTATTTCAGACCAAAGGATTGAAGCCATATTACACAAAACCACTTGTTCATTTGAAAGCTGTTCATCAGTCTCACTGGACAGAAGAACATCCACAAAACATTTGGATGATTTAAGTTCCTTCTGAAAATTACTATCAGCTTGAACATCATCAGCTAATGCTATTGTGCTTCATAGAACAATGGTACACTAACCTTGTCCATTCTGTGCATGGAATGAATTTGCAGAACCATAGTGTTTTACTAATCTTGTCTGTAATTGGTTACTGAAATAGCTTGCAGCTTATACATCTGCAGGAAGTAGGGCTTTATAGCTTTGTAGCAGCTTGGCCAGGAGAAGAGTCTTCATGCTGTACATAAGATAACTGTCTAAGTCTTCAGTCAGCTGATAAAATGCAACATGTTAGGGTGACTGTATTGTTGCAGTGTAACTGGATGGTTTTGTTTTAAAGTTGTTTTACTCCACTAGGAAGAAAGGCATGTTGAGTGATGGACTGCATCCATAGCAATCCACACATATCCTAAATAATGTCATCTCCTCTTTGAAGTACTGCCTCCCTTGGACAGGTTGAGTTCTCAAATGTTTCTCTTTTGTTTCGTGTCTTCTGTGTTTTCCTCAAGAAAACCTGCAACCAGCCCAGTCACTGGAGGACATGCTTGCTCTGGTGTCCATAGAAGCAGGTGAACATGATGCTTTCTGATAAGATTCAGAGTCTGTTTTATTTCTTGGCTTCAATTCAACTCTGACATGTGCCAAATTGAGACTTGCTTATGTATTTCTGAAACCAATCCCTGTGACAGAGTATTGGGTGGCAAATCACCTACACTAGAAAACTCATCCAGTAGGTGCCAATACAATTCATCTCTCCTGGCTTCTGCTGCTAGCATCAGAGAATTCTGTCCAGCACTGGTAGCTTTTGGCAGTTCTTCATTCTTCTGATTTTCTTAAACATCTTTTTTTCAAAGTGTGTGGAGAGTTTTTTTCTCTTTGATGTAAGCTCTAAGGGGTTTGTATTCTCCATATACTGTAACTTCCCTGTAGAGGTAAAATTTCCAGAGTATTGTGTTAGCATTACCACCACCGCTTTTCATTTTGTTCAATTAGACACACTTCTTCTAATGTAGATATAACTTAGATCTATATGTTATCAAAATTGCCATTTTTGTTTAATTGGCACTTTGACTGGAGCCCAATATGAAGCCGTGCATTGTCTTTGCTTACACCAATACTGACCTGTACGTAAGTGTCAATGAATTAAAAAGCTAATTTCTAGAACATTTCAAAAGGCTGGTACCACATGCATAGGCAGTTACAAATTAAAACCATCTACCAAGCAGACTAGATGCTACATCATATGCACAAAAGCTTAAAAATGGAGAAGCATTAGATTGGGAATTCACATACATTTATATCTACCCACTGTCCAGGTCAAACTATGGGCATACAACCTACTGCTACTGGTGCACAACCTTCAGTGAGAGGCTGATCTGGTTAGCAATGAAAATATAGAAATTTATTATCATCACTATGAGATACCTTGACAATTAAGAATATGCAATGTGGAATCATTTCATGTTAGTATGTTGCAAAATGTTGAGATTTGCCATTTTTGCCAACGCTAAGCAGCTCAATAATCTCTCTCTCTCAAAAAAAAAAAACAACAAAAAACCTTGCCCACACAAAATCAATACAAATCTGTTAATATATTGTTGTTTGGAAGCATTGACCAATAAACATTGCATTAAGGTGTTGGAATTAATGTAAACAATAAAAACTGTAGTCATAGTCATGTTGGAGTGTTTCTGGAACTGCAAAAAAAAATGACAACTTGTTTTGGATACCATTGTTTCACCTCGCCTACAGGCTTTTGGTACCACTTGACAGCTCCACATCATGCTTCATTTAAATGTACATAAATATATCCTCAAATGATGTATGATGTGGATGTGTAGGGTGAGTACATTAAACTCCAAAAATATGGCCTTTTTGTAGATTTGCCGCATGCCTACAGTGTCAATAAAACCACTTAACTGTTTCACTGAAATCACGTTGAATTCAAAATGCTGTGGACCTAATATTGCATCAATGAAAGTGTTTCATATCATGTGAAGTAGGAAACAATAGGTTGCAGTGGTAATGCATCTAGTCTGAAGGAGCTGTGGAAGCATTATAAGAGAACAACTGACACTGACAGTTGTGTCTGCGGCATTGTAAGAGCTCTTTAGGGTGTCATAACGTTAAATGGAGATTTGTCCTGGAATATTATTCTTATTTTTATTTTTTATGAGACAGTCTTTCATTGTCAAGAAAATGCCATGTTAAAATAATGAGAACATGGTTTTGGGTTAAATCTACAAAGGAACAGACTAGCAGATAAAAGATTGAAACAGTCCAAAAGGGCCATTACAGTCCTTGGAAAGACTCCCATTTAATTCAGCAGACTTTGAATTGGGCCTTTAGCCTATATCAGCATTTTATTACTCTGTATCACCTTGGGAGGTAATGTCAGGGAAATGAGGGGGAAATTCTAGAGATGTGTTTAAAGAGATTTATATTGATACAAGTCAGCTTTATGATATAACCATTGCAACCTGCTAACTTTTTGGTAGATTTCATCTGCTGAAGGTAATTTCTTGTTTTTCATTTAGCAGCTTAATATCATAATGGTTTCGTTGTGTTCAGTTAAACAAGGAAATATACATAACAATGATAGTATCTTCGAGGTAGTGCTGGACGAAAAGTGGAATTTCCATCCCCAGGAAAATTTTGGTATTTCAAAATTTGTTTTCATCCTGAAGTCTGCAGAAGAGAAGACTGAGGGGGGATTTGATAGCTGCTTTCAACTACCTGAAAGGGGGTTCCAAAGAGGATGGATCTAGACTGTTCTCAGTGGTAGCAGATGACAGAACAAGGAATAATGGTCTCAAGTTGCAGTGGGGGAGGTTTAGGTTGGATATTAGGAAAAACTATTTCACTAGAAGGGTGAAGCACTGGAGTGGGTTACCTAGGGAGGTGATGGAATCTCCTTCCTTGGAGGTTTTTAAGGTCAGGCTTGACAAAGCCTTGGCTGGGATGATATAGTTGGGGATTGGTCCTGCTTTAAGCAGGGGGTTGGACTAGATGACCTCCTGAAGTCCCTGATATTCTATGATTCTATGAATTGGAATGCAAATTTGAAATCTCAGAAGTGTACTAAAAATTCACTTGAACCTTATCAACCCATTTTGATAAAGTAAAAATATTTTTTTTGATAAGTATGAAATATTTCTTTTTTACGTTATCATGTTGGTTATTCTAATTCATTTTAGACAAACATTTTGATAACTCCCCATTAAAATTTTGATAAAAATCGATATGTTCCCACAAAACTATTTGATTTTGTTTGATGAGCAGTTTCCAATGAAAAACTGTTCCACTGGAAAATTTTCAATTAGTTTTAAATATAAATAGTTAAAAAACAATTTCTGTGGATGACTCTATATACAGTAAGTTGAAATGTACGTTAATCAACATTTTATTATGCACTTATAAAGTTTGTGTTTGGTTTTGTTATGTGAAGGGCCAAAATGTCTGCTGGTATAAATTGGCACAAGTCCATTGACTTCAATGAAGCCTCATCGATTTATACCAGCAGACAATTTGATCCAAAATGTTAATGTGAACGTTCACCCAGTCATAATAATCATACTTAACTCATATATCCTTCTAGTTACTCATGTGGTTTGCAGCAGCTACACTTTTATTCAAGTCTGTTGGAAGTGTCAAACATTCAGCATCAGTGTTAGTGTCTGTCTGAATCTGGGACACTTTTGAATCTGGGTGTTTAAACCCTGAATAATTCAGCCCTATCATGTCACTCAATTGTTTGCAAGGCAGGAAGAGCAAAGGCTGTACACTAAGGGCTAGATTCTCAGCAGGTGTAGACAGCAAGCTCTACTGACTAGAAAGTAGCTTTGCCAGTTTACCAGCTCAGAATCCAATCCTGAATCTTTATATGCTCTTTGGCATCTGGCTGATTGTTCACTATTTTCCCCCAAAATTGTGGTCCAGTAGGATTCCTCTGAACAGTTTATGAGATACAGGCTGCACTATCCTCCATATTGAAAGCATACACATCTAAATGGATGGTCACTGACTAATCACAATATCTATGCTCCACAGACTAGCAGGCTGTGTCCAGATTGACCTTTAAAGATGCAAAGCCCCAAGGAATCATCATAGAGAGGAAGAATAGGTGAGATACCCAGGCCCCTACTTGTCTTATTCAGGAGACCCACAATACATTTAACATTCCATTTTAGGATTTTGTTCTGCCATCCAATCCACCCGATAGCAGTTATGGAGAAATGAGGACCCTCAGTGGACTTCATGGAATTTCTGACTTCTCCCTTTCTGAGGTATAGAAATTCAGCTTGGGTTAGGAAGATATCTTTGGGGAAAGTCTTTACCACATTCATGTATAACAGCCAGGATGTTGACAGGCTTCCTTTGTTGTCAAGTAGGTTCTCAAGCCAGAGACAAATGCATTATGTTTACATCTGAATAAATTTCACTTCCTCAAATAAAAACCTGGGACACACCATCAGATTCTGAACTTTACAGCTTTCTGTATAGAGCTGAACCAAAACGCCAAGTCCCAATACCTCTGTGAATGTGAAGCTGAGTATGAACTGAACTTTGTAACTCTGGCCTTCCATCATGTCAGTATCTTATGCATGTCACCAGCATTTTAGTTTCATTGCCTTCAAATGTGAAGGAAATTTCTCTTATATGATATACAAAATGCCTGTGATAAGCTACATTATACCTCTAAAATCCATATAGAAGGAAGCTAGATAGTAAGTGTGGTAGCAAAGAATTCAGGATTGAAGGGGTTAATCTAAAATATGCTCTTGAGATTTTTATCTTCTTAAACCTTATTGTTATATTAATCTAGCCAGTGAACATCTCTAAAACTGACATGTGATATTCACACTCATACTCAGAGTTTTCTTTTTTTCTGCTAGTAGTTTTTTCAAAATATTTTTATGCTGCAGTAGTACCCAAACAATCAATTTATGAACATTCTTGAGCAGCATAGATGACTTCAGAGTGCTGGGGAATTGAAAGCAATGATTGGCTGAGAGTGCAGACATGATTTATAATAGCTTCTGACTTTTCCTATTTTTACTAATCAGGTGTTACTTAAAATAAATAAAAAAGTACAGACATTTTCAGAATGATAGCTACTTCTGCCTCTATAGTGGAAGTTGGGGACTAAATATGTGCCTGAATCCATATTACTTACCAATTGCTTCATGCAAGAATCAAGAAAATATTAATTTATATTAAGGCATTTTTAAAAACGCTTTATTTATAGTTTAAAGTCACAAATGAATTACTTGAATTAAGCAAAGGGGAACGGAGAGATAAAGTTCACAGGAGCCAGCGGTTGACTCCAGAGAATATGATAAAAACGGATACATCATTTAAGGGCGGTGATAGTTACTTTTTATCCAGTTCCCACATCTATTTAATCACATCCAGTGATTCATCCACACTAGATGGTGACTTATAATGATTTGATGCCATTCCAGGAAGAACCACCTTTGAAAATAGTATTTCTCAGCCTGATTTAGAGTATCCATGAATCTATATCTCCCAGAGATGTATTTTATATACAAAAGAGGCACTGTTTTCTTGAGATGGAAATTACATGAAGCTACAGATTAAAAAATAATAATAATAATTACTAATCGTATTCTTTCTTATTTTCAGCTAACCAAATCTTTGCTAGAGATTATGGGATCTTCAGTCTGCTACAGTCCTCTCAGATTCTCTTCCTTTACACACTTTGGATCCAATCCTGAGGTAGTGTAAACTGGCAAAGCTCCCTTTCAATTGATTTCATTGCAGCTATGCCAAGTTACCTCAGCTCAGGATCTGGCCTGTTCTGCTCATAACTAAAATGTGGTTCATGAGAAAGCTCTTTGGAAGCGTTTTATTACTTACACATCAGTGATCATGAGGTTAAGGCATCATATAACTACTGCATTTTAGTAGGAATACAGTAAATATATATGTTCCAACTTCAAAACTTTTTTAATATAATTGAAATGAAACTAAGCAAGTATAACTTCTGAGGCAGAGTCTATTCAAAATATAACATACCCATCTCTTTAGATTTTGGACTAGGAAGTATATATGTGACAGGAGTTGGTAATGGGATCCAGTTTTCAGCTTTAGGTTACCAGTTCAAATATAATTAGGACCCTACCAAATTCACAGTCAATTTTGGTCAATTTTGTGGTCATAGGATTTTAAAAGTAATAAATTTCACAGTTTCAGATATTTAAATCTGAAATTTCACTGTATTGTAACGGTGGGGGGGTCCCAACACAAAATGGAATTGTGGGGATGGGGGTGGTCACAAGGCTATTGTAGGGGGGTTGCAGTATTGCCACCCTTACTTCTGTGCTGCTGCCTTCAGACCTGGTAGCCGGAGGGCAGCTGTTGGCCAGGCACCCAGCTCTGAAGGGAGCACCCCCCCATCAGCAGCGCAGAAGTACGGGTGGCAATACCATGCCATGCCACATTCACTTCTGTGCTGCTGCTGGTGGCAGTGCTGCGTTCAGAACTGGACTCCCAGCCAGCAGCCATGAAGCTTCCTGCAGCCAGGGAGGTTCCCAGCGATGGCTTCAGGAGTGGCCCGTACAAAGGAAGAGGAAGTCCTGTCCCTTCCTAGCCCTTCCAGGACTAGCAGCAGGAGCCCAGCGCTTGGGAGTTAAAGGGGCCTTGGGCAGGCTGTGTGTGTGAGGGGTGACCAGGGCACCCCTCTGACCACTGGGCCCTGGATGGTTGCCCACTCACCCACCTGTAAGGCCAGCCCTGTCCCCACCCCCTCCAAAGTGACAACCTGCTCCCCCATACCATGCCACCTCACTTCTGTGCTGCTGCTGGTGTTGCCACTGACTTCCAGAGCTGGGCTCCCAGCCAGTAGCCGCCGCTTTCCACCCTCCCAACTCTGTGAAATCTGGTCTCCCCTACAATAGCCAGATTTCATGGGGGAGATCAGATTTCACGGTCCAAGACTCATTTTTCATGGCTGAGAATTTGGTAGGACCCTAAATATAATTCAGGTCAGAAGTTGACAAAAGCTAGTTACTCGTTGATAGCTGATTGGTGGACTATGTGATATAAATGTGATATAAATAGATTAGTCTTGTTTGTAGTGCAAGGGTATCCACATCATCAAAACCATCAAAACCGTCATCCACACTGGTACTAAGTAGTACCCTTGCTGGCAATCTCAGTATAGAGGCTTTTGAATATACAGGGATGGTGACAAAACTACTCTCTTAGATGTGGGCTTCCCAACGAGAGTTAGGGACAGATTGTTGGGGCACTATGAGGAAGCTTGTGCTGTCATTGTACAAGCTCTCTGCATTAATTAGGAATCAACTTCCATTTCTGTCAATATAGTGCTTATAGAAACAAGGAATATATTTGGAAATTTATAAAACAATGTTTGAGATTTTGGACATCTTGGGTGAAATCCCAGCCTCATCAAAGTCAATGGCAAAACTCCCACTGACTTCATTAGGATCAGGATTTCACCACACATACCTGTTTCTGAACAAGGCTTAGTCAACTCAGGGTATGTCTACACTACAAAATTAGGTCGGATTTATAGAAGCCGGTTTTATAGAAACCGGTTGTATGCAGCCGATTGTGTGTGTCCCCACCTAAAATGCTCTAAGTGCATGAAGTCGGCGGACCGCGTCCACAGTACCGAGGCTAGCGTCGACTTCCGGCGCATTGCACTATGGTACCTATCCCACAGTTTCCGGAGTCTCCGGCGCCCATTGGAATTATGGGTTGAGATCGCAATGCCCGGATGATGCAAAGCAGTGCCGCGAGGGGTTCTGGGTACATTGCGTCAGGCCCCTCCCCCGCCGTCACAGCAACGGCAGACAATAGATTCGCGCCTTTTTACCTGGGTTACCTGTGCAGACAACATACCACGCCAAGCATTGAGCCCGCTCAGCTCAGCTCACCGTCACCATATGTCTTCCGGGTGCCGGCAAACGTGGGACTGCATTGCTAAACAGCAGCAGCAGCTTACTGCCTTTTGGCGGTAGACGGTGCAGCATGACTGGTAGCCTTCATTGGCGATCTGGGTGCAGGCAGCCGTGGGGCTGGCAGCCGTGGTGCTGCATTGCACCAGCCCCTTGCCTTTTGGTAGAAGATGGTTTATTACGACTGGTATCCGTCGTCGTCGTACGTCAGCGGCTGTCGATCATGGGCACCCGGGCAGACAATGATGGTTATCAGTCGTAGTATGCTATTTTCTGCCAAGTGCCCAGTATTGTCTGCTAAGCACCCAGAAGAGGCCGATGGCGATCTGGGTGCTGGCAGACATGGGGCTGGCAGACGTGGGGCTAGATTGCTACACAGCAGCAACCCCTTGCCTTTTGGGCAGTAGATAGCATATTACGATTGGTATCCATCATTGTCATATTGCAGTGGGTATCAGATCGTGCAATAAACCTGAAGGCTTACTGCCAAGCGCCCAGTATTTGCTGCCAAGCACCCAGAAAATGCCAAGGGCTATCAGTCATGCTGCACCGTCGTCTTAAGATGTAAAAAATAGATTTATTCTGCATTCATTTGCTTCCCCCCTCTCTCCTGCTAAACCCAGGCTTTTGAGTTCAATCTTTGGGGGGGGGGGCATTCTGTGTGACAGTTGTTTGTCTTTCTCCCTGATGCAAAGCCACCTTTCTTGATTTTAATTCCCTGTACCTGTACGCCATGTCGTCACTCGCCCCTCCCTCCCTCCCTCTCTCCCTCCCTCCCTTCTTCCCCTGGTCCGTCAGATACTACTTTCGCGCCTTTTTTCAGACCAGACGCCATAGCCAGCACTGGGATCATGGAGCCCGCTCAGATCACCGCGGCAATTATGAGCACTATGAACACCACGCGCATTGTCCTGGAGCATATGCAGAGCCTCCTGGACATGCCAAAGCCAAACCAGGACCAGCTGAGGAGGAGGCGATTGCAGCGCGGCGACGATAGTGATGAGGAAATTGACATGGACCTCTCACAAGGCACAGGCCCCAGCAATGTGGAAATCATGGTGTTACTGGGGCAGGTTCATGCCGTGGACCGCCGATTCTGGGCCCGGGAAACAAGCACAGACTGGTGGGACCGCATCATGTTGCAGGTCTGGGACGATGCCCAGTGGCTGCGAAACTTTCGCATGCGTAAGGGCACTTTCATGGAACTTTGTGACTTGCTTTCCCCTGCCCTGAAGCGCCAGAATACCAGGATGAGAGCAGCCCTCACAGTGGAGAAGCGAGTGGCGATAGCCCTGTGGAAGCTTGCAACGCCAGACAGCTACCGGTCAGTCGGGAATCAATTTGGAGTGGGCAAATCTACTGTGGGGGCTGCTGTGATCCAAGTTGCCAGGGCAATGAGAGACCTGGTGATATCAAGGGTAGTGACTCTGGGAAACGTGCAGACCATAGTGGATGGCTTTGCTGCAATGGGATTCCCAAACTGTGGTGGGGCGATAGACGGAACCCATATCCCTATCTTGGCACCGGCGCACCAAGCCACCGACTACATAAACCGCAAGGGGTACTTTTCAATGCTGCTGCAAGCCCTGGTGGATCACAAGGGACGTTTCACCGACATCAACGTGGGCTGGCCGGGAAGGGTACATGATGCTCGCGTCTTCAGGCAGTCTCTTCTGTTTCGAAAGCTGGAGGAAGGGACTTTCTTCCCGGACCAGAAAATAACCATTGGGGATGTTGAAATGCCTATCGTTATCCTTGGGGACCCAGCCTACCCCTTAATGCCATGGCTCATGAAGCCGTACACAGGCAGCCTGGACAGTAGTCAGGACCTGTTCAACTACAGGCTGAGCAAGTGCCGAATGGTGGTGGAATGTGCATTTGGCCGTTTAAAAGCGCGCTGGCGCAGCTTACTGACTCGCTCAGACCTTAGCGAAAAGAATATCCCCATTGTTATTGCTGCTTGCTGTGCGCTCCACAATATATGTGAAAGTAAGGGGGAGACATTTATGGCGGGGTGGGAGGTTGAGGCAAATCGCCTGGCCGCTGATTACGCGCAGCCAGACACCAGGGCGGTTAGAGGAGCACAGCAGGGCGCGGTGCGCATCAGAGAAGCGTTGAAAACCAGTTTTGTGACTGGCCAGGCTACGGAGTGAAACTTCTGTTTGTTGCTCCTTGATGAACCCTCTGCCCCTCCCCCACCACCCTGTTAACTCTACTTCCCTGCAAACCAACCACCCCACCCTCCCCTACTACCCTCCCCCCTTCGAGCACCACTTGCAGAGGCAATAAAGTCATTGTTACTTCACATTCATGCATTCTTTATTAATTCAGCATACAACTAGGGGGATAATTGGAAAGGTAGCCCGGGATGGGTGGGGGAGGAGGGAAGGAAAAGGACACACTCCAATTTAAAACTTTAAAACTTATTGCTATGGAAATCATCTAGGGTGGAGTGAGTGGGTGGCCGAAGGCCCCCCCACCGTGTTCTTGGGCGTCTGGGTGAGGAGGCAATGGGACTTGGGGAGGATGGCTGCTGGTTACAGAGGGGCTGTAGCGGCGGTCTCTGCTCCTGCTGCCTTTCCTGCAGCTCAACCATACACAGGAGCATATCACTTTGATGCTCCAGCAGCCGGAGCATCGACTCTTGCTTTCTGATTACAAGTTGACGCCACCTCTCCTCTTCAGCCCGCGTTTCAGCACGCAACTTCTCCTCTTCAGCCCGCGATTCAGCACGCCACCTCTCCTCTCGCTCATATTGGGCTTTTTTAAAATCAGTCATTGACTGCCTCCACGCATTCAGCTGTGCTCTGTCAGCGTGGGAGGCAGTCTGAAGTTCAGTAAACATTTCTTCACGCGTCCTTCGCTTCCTTCTTCGAATATTCACTAGCCTCTGTGAAGGAGTAAGATTTGCAGCTGGTGGAGAAGGGAGAGGTGGTTAAAAAAGATACATTTTAGAGAACAATGGGTAGACTCTTTCACGTTAGATTTTGCTGTTCACAACATCACACAGCACATGTGCTTTCGTTACAAGGTCGCATTTTTCCTCTTATATTGAGAGTCTCCTGGTTTGGTGTGAGAGATCACTCACGCAGTGCCAGGACACAGATTTCAGCTTGCAGGCAGCCATGGTAAGACATATAGTCTTTGGGCTTTTTTAACCTTCTTAACATATGGGGATGGTTTCAAACAGTTCTGCCCTCATTTCCCATACCAAGCACCCGTGCCATTTAAAATGGGTTTGCAATGTAAAAGGAGGGGCTGCGATTTCAGGTTTAACATGCAGCACAAACCCAACTAACTCCCCTCCCCCACACACCCAATTCTCTGGGATGGTCACTTCAACCCTCCCCCCCACCGCGTGGTTAACAGCGGGGAATATTTCTGTTCAGCAGAGCAGGAAGGGGCACCTCTGAATGTCCCCTTAATAAAATTGCCCCATTTTAACCAGGTGACCGTGAATGATATCACTCTCCTGAGGATAACAAAGAGAGATAAGGAATGGATGTTGTCTGCATGCCAGCAAACACCGGGACCATACGCTGCCATGCTTTGTTATGCAATGATTCCAGACTATGTGCTACTGGCCTGGCTTGGTAAAGTGTCCTACCATGGCGGACAGGATAAGGCAGCCCTCCCCAGAAACCTTTTGCAAAGGCTTTGGGAGTACATGAAGGAGAGCTTTCTGGAGATGTCCCTGGAGGATTTCCGCTCCATCCCCATACACGTTAACAGACTTTTCCAGTAGCTGTACTGGCCGCGATTGCCAGGGCAAATTAATCATTAAACACGCTTGTTTTTAAACCATGTGTAATTTTTGCAAAGGTACACTCACCAGAGGTCCCCTGTGTGCCCTCAGGGTCTTGGGTGAGTTCGGGGGTTACTGGTTCCAGGTCCAGGGTGACAAACATATCCTGGCTGTTGGGGTAACTGGTTTCTACGCTTCCTTGCTGCTGTGAGCTATCTATGTTCTCGCCATCCTCATCTTCCTCGTCCGCCGAACCCGCTTCCCCGTTTCCAGAGAGGGACTCATAGAACACTCTTGGGCTAGTGGTGGCTGCACCCCCTAGAATGGCATGCAGCTCCGCGTAGTAGCGGCATGTTTGCGGCTCTGCCCCGGACCTTCCGTTTGCGTCTCTGACTTTGTGGTAGGCTTGCCTTAGCTCCTTAATTTTCATGCGGCACTGCTGTGCGTCCCTGTTATGGCCTCTGTCCTTCATGGCCTTGGAGATCTTTTCTAATGTTTTGCCGTTTCTTTTACTGTTTCGGAGTTCGGCGAGCACTGCTTCATCTCCCCAGATGGCGATCAGATCCCGTACCTCCCCCACGGTCCAGGCTGGAGCTCTTCTGCGATCCTGGGACTGGGACTGGGACTCCATCACGGTTACCTGTGCTGATGGGCTCTGCATGATCACCTGTGCTCTCCACGCTGAGCAAACAGGAAATGAAATTCAAACGTTCGCGGGGCTTTTCCTGTCTACCTGGCCAGTGCATCTGAGATGAGAGTGCTGTCCAGAGCGGTCACAATGAAGCACTGTGGGATAGCTCCCGGAGGCCAGTAATGTCGAATTCCGTCCACACTAACCCAATTCCGACCCCCTAAGGCCGATTTTATCGCTAATCCCCTTGTCGAGGTGGTGTTAGGAAACCGGTTTAAAGGGCCCTTTAAGTCGACAGAAAGGGCTTCGTAGTGTAAACGTGTCCAGGCTTAAGTCGATTTAACGCGGCTAAAGTCGACCTAAACTCGTAGTGTAGACCAGGCCTCAGACTCCCTTTCTACATCTCTTATTGTGTGCAGGCTCCACTGATGCCATGCGGACATTTAATTACCTGACTGCACCAGAAGAGGTAGAAAAACATGTAAATGACATGGAGTTCCTCCTGCACAGAGGTGTAGGTGCAAAAATGGTCAAACCCCAAATGTTTCCAAAATTAATTTTGCCTGAGTGCTGCCATACTTGTTCATTAGTTAATGTGTATGAAGCTCTTTTATGATGAGAATTGCTACAGAGAGTAAGTGCTAAGTACTACTATGGCAAGCTGTGCAAAATTACCCATTTTTGCTTCACAAGTATTTACATGTGAAAATGGCAGGTTTCTGCCTAACATGCCTTACTTTCTCACAAAGAGACTTCCAAGCAAAAATAAAAATTATTACTCTTTTGTAAAAATGTAATATATATATTTTCTCAAAGCAGAGAATGTTTTTGCGGAGCTCTAATGCCCTACTTACTACTGTCAGCATTTGATATCTACATCAGCAATCTTCTCAAAAAGAAAAACGAAACATAAGCCAGCAACCACTCCAATAACAGAATATTTTGTATCAATAGTGGACACAGCATGAAAAAGGTGGCTATCACAGGGCTTGGAATGTACCCTACAAATTTGTCCATTGAGTTCAATTTTCAAAAGAGTGATTTCTTTTCAGGATGAAAGACATTGGTTCATTTAAAACTCTACTCACCCACACATTTGGTGGCTCAATTTGTCATTTAACAGCTGTGACAGATGTGGAGCTGTTCTGTAGTCATTTATGATTACTGTATGTTGACCTGGTTATTGGGATATTTACTATATGAATATATTGGTTTCGTTTCATAGGGAGTCTTGGGGAAAAAAACGAGTAGGAAAGGAAAAAAGTGGCTCTAGAATAAGTTACTTCTCTGCAAAAACATGAGGGCTGTTAAGAGATAGCGTCAAGACAGGAAAAGGCTCAGGAAACCAAGAGATCAAAAGAACTATAGGACATTTAAAATAGGACTTTTTCTCAAGAGAGGTTGTTCAGAGAATCAGACAAAGACACACGCTCCAGCTGGGAGTGTCTGTAGAACCTAGGTCTGCCTAAGTTACTATCAGTTACTGCCTAAGTTACCTAAGTTACTGCCTAAGTTATTATCAGTGGATAATAAGTCTTTAGGTAAAATAGATGACTGTATGCTGTTTACTGTTTCAGAATACTTTTTTTTTCTAAATGCTTTGCTCCTTATGTTAAATAAATAAAATTCATTTGGACCAGCTGGGCAAACATGATTGATACAAAGGATACTGTAAGCTGAGGGCCTGGTCTAAGATCGAGAGAATCACAGAATTCCACCCCAGGATGGTTAAAGGCACAAGACCTAAGACCTGAAGGGATGCACTCAGACAGAGCAGAAAGAGGTCAGAGGTGCAGCTGGCCCTGTAACTGTGACAAAGTCCATTAACTGCAGAAGTAAATGGCTCTGTGATCAGGTGCACCAACCCAACATGGGGCCTGACGGGATTAATGAGAGCCTGTGGATAAATTCAACCTCATCCCACTACACCTATTAATGGAATGATGTCAGATTGGAAGGAGGTCTCAAGTAGGGCTCCACAGGGATTATTTCACATCTTTATTAATTACATGGATGTAGGAATAGAGAGCATACCAATCAAACCTGCAGATGACACAAAACTAGGATGGGGGATGTTGGTAAATTGGAGAACTGGTATATAGACAACAAAATGAAATTCTACAAAGACAAATGTACGTTGCTACACTTAAGGAAGAAAAACGAAATGGACAAATATACAATAGGGATAACTAGTTTTGCAACAGCAGTGCTGAGAACGATATGAGAATTGAGGTGATCACAACCAACAATGTGAAGCGTTGCAAAAAAAGCAAATGCAATGTTGGGTTACATTACCAGAGGCATAGCATGTACATCACGGGAGGTGATAGTACAACTCTACTCGGCGCTGGTTAGGGCTTAGATGGAGTACTGTGTCCAATTTTGGACACTGCTGTATAGAAAGGATGTAGAGAAGCTGGAAAGGATCCAGTGGCAAGTGACAAAATGATCAAAGAGGTAGAATGCAAGCCATATGAGCAAAGGATGAAGGAACTGGGTATGTTTAGTTTGGAAAACAGGAGATTAAGGAGGACATGATAGCGGTCTTCAAATATTAGAAAGGCTCCATAAGAAAGCTGGAGAAAAACTGTTCTCTTGCCACAGAGGTCAGGAGAAGAGGCAATGGGTTCACACTACAGCATAGCAGATATGATTAAATCTCAGGAAAAACTTCCTAACTATCAGAACAGTAGGACAATGGAATAAACTGCCTAGGGAATTTGTGGAATCTCCTTCATTGTAGGTTTTCAAACAACAACAACAACAACAACAACAACCCTGGATAGCCATCTGTCTTGGATGGTTTAGACACACAAATACTGCATCTTGGCAGTAGGTTAGACCAGATGACCTTTGCAGTCCCTTCTAATCCCATGGTTCTATGATTTAGGTGACCTATCACACAGCACAAATAATGAAAAATAGTCCAAGAAATAGTCACAGTGAATACTTTGCATGATTCCTGTAGGTGGAAATTTGTTCACATAAAACAATTTCTTATGACAAACAAATTCACAGAAATCCAACTCTTTTCACAGATAATTCTCAAACAAAAACAGGTTATTGTTGTCAGAAATTATTATGGGCAGAACTAGTAGCCTAACACTTTCCATTATAGCACCCCATTTTTGGTTGTTTATAATTTTAGCAATCTTTAATTTTCCATACCTGCTCTCCGCTCAGGCTAAATTTCTTTGGAATTTTTCAACAAAACTAGATTGGCTCTTTCAGAGAACAAGAGTTTACGGTAAGCTGTTAATTTGTCAAGTTCTTATTTGGGAAGAAGGTTTGGTTTAAGGATACTCTAGTAGGATAGCAAGGTTCTTGTGGTCAGATGTTGGCTGTGTGTGTGTTCATTTAGTGTGCTGTCCCAGCTGTGCGCAGGTAGCGGAGATAGCAGACCTCAGTTAAACTACAGACTTGGTTTTCAGCAAAGGCACTCGGCCAGGTTTATTATCAACGAAGCACAGTAATGGCACCTGGCAAACTCTACAAGGATACTAAGACATGTATGCCCATGACAATGCATGCAGCTCAGTCAGTGGCGGGATTTTCCACTGCTCCCGAGGCTGGCCAAAGATACTCCCTCTGAGATACATCTTTATACTCTGATACAAACAAGTGATTACTGCCTCTTTGACATAGTTAGTTATTGCCCCCTGACATCGCTAATTATTACCCATCATCTTGTACATGTTGGTTCAATTAAAACTAGGGCTGTCAAGCGATTAAAAAAAATTAATCACGATTAATTGCGCGGTTAAACAATAATAGAATACCATTTACTTAAATATTTTTGGATGTTTCCTACATTTTCAAATATATTGATTTCAATTACAACACAGAATACAAAATGTACAGTGCTCACTTTATCTTTATTTTTATTACAGATATTTCCACTGTAAAAAAAACAAACAAAAAATGGTATTTTTCAATTCCCCCATTACAAGTACTGTAGTGCAATCTCTTTATCATGAAAGTTGAACTTGCAGATGTAGAATTATGTACAAAAAACCTGCATTCAAAAATAAAACAATGTAAAACTTTAGCGCCTACAAGTCCACTCAGTCCTACTTCTTGTTCAGCCAATCGCTCAGACAAACAAGTTTATTTACATTTGCAGGAGATAACACTGCCCACTCCTTGTTTACAACGTCATCTGAAAGTGAGAACAGGAGTTTGCATGGCACTGTCATAGCCGGCGTCGCAAGATATTTACTTGCCAGATATGCTAAAGATTCAGATGTCCCTTCGTTATCAAGCAGAACCCATCATAAACATGGACACATGTCCTCTGGAATGGTGGTTGAAGCATGATTCAAAGCAGTGCAGACCAATGTATGTTCATTTTCATCATCTGAGTCAGATGCCACCAGCAGAAGGTTGATTTTCTTTTTTGTGGTTCAGGTTCTATAGTTTCCACATCAGAGTGTTGCTCTTTTAAAACTTCTGAAAGCATGCTCCACACCTTGTCTCTCAGATATTGGAAGGCATTTCAGATTCTTAAGCCTGGGATCAAGTGCTGTAGCTATCTTTAGAAATCTCACATTGGTACCTTCTTTGTGTTTTGTCAAATCTGCAGTGAAAGTTTTCTTAAAATGAACAACATGTGCTGGGTCATCATTCGAGACTGCTATAACATGAAATATATGGCAGAGTATGGGTAAAACACAGAGCAGGAGGCCTACAATTCTCCCCCAAGGGGTTTAGTCATGAATTTAATTAACACATTATTTTTTTAATGAACACCATCAGCATGGAAGCATATCTTCTGGAATGGTAGGCGAAGCATGAAGGGGCATACGAATGTTTAGCATATCTGGCACATAAATAACTTGCAGTTCTGGCTACAAAAGTGCTATGAGAACGCCTGTTCTCACTTTCAGGTGACATTGTAAATAAGAAGCGGGCAGCATTATCTCCCATAAATGTAAACAAACTTGTTTGTCTCAGAGGTTGGCTGAACAAGAAGTAGGACTGAGTAGACTTGTAGGTTCTAAAGTTTTACACTGTTTTGGAGTGCAGTTATGTAACAAAAATATCTACATTTGTAAGTTGCACTTTCATGATAAAGAGATTGTACTACAGTACTTGAATTAAAAAGTGAGGTGAATTAAAAAATACTATTTAAGAACATAACATAACATAAGAACATAAGAATGGCCATACTGGGTCAGACCAAAGGTCCATCCAGCCCAGTATCCTGTCTACCGACAGTGGCCAGTGCCAGGTGCCCTAGAGGTAGTGAACATAACAGGTAATGATCAAGTGATCTCTCTTCTGCCATCCATCTCCACCCTCTGACAAACATAGGCTAGGGACACCATTCCTTACCCATCCTGGTTAATAGCCATTAATGGACTTAACCTCCATTAATTTATCTAATTCTCTTTTAAACACTGTTGTAGTCCTAGCCTTCACAACCTTCTCAGGCAAGGAATTCCACAAGTTGACTGTGTGCTGTGTGAAGAAGAACATCTTTTTATTTGTTTTAAACGTGCTGCCCATTAATTTCATTTGGTAGCCTCTAGTTCTTATATTACACTGCTCTACAGCCAAAATGCTTCTGAAATAAATGTAGTCAAGCTTTACTAATTCTGGGTCACTGAGAACGAAAATGATGCTTAAAATTGTTGATTGGCTCTAGTTTTCAAGATATGCTATTGGGTCAGTATATATGACCCTTGACTTGGGAATGGCGGAGGATAAGTGAGTTATAAAGGGAAGGGATCTCAATTTAAACCAGAAATGACTAAAATACATCTTTGACTGGATCGATGAATAAATCTATGACTGGGTTTGGACAGTACTTGCTTTTTAGGCAAAACAATGAATGATGCAATCTGAAGCTGGTATTGCGTCATACATAATATGAATTGCATCATGTTATTCCTAGAAGTGATGGATGATGCAATCATAACGAAGCTTACATAACTCTGCTGAACAAATTGCCCTATATCAGCTCTAGAAATCATACAGTGTCATGCTCTCTTATTTGTCAGTGTTTGATTTTGCAAAGGGACACATTTCTGTTTAGCCAAAGTGAGCAGAGATGCCTCGTACTTGTGTGAACAGTGCAGATAACTTCTGCTATGTTTGTGGTGAAGTGACTTTTGCATCACAAAAGCGCAGTATAACCTATCTGAAAGCCTATCACCTATAGCCTTAAGAAAGCCTATCACCTTTATTTTGGCTGCAAAATTGGAGATCAGGACAAGAGGTGGGCCCCACACATATGCTGCAACACTTGTGCAACAAATCTTCGCCAGTGGTTGAACAGGAAAAGGAAATCTATGCCTTTTGCAGTGCCAATGATTTGGAGAGAGCCAACAGATCGTACTAGCAATTGTTACTTCTGCATGGTGCCTCCAGTTGGGAAAGGTGTGTCAAAGAAGAAAAAGTGGACTGTGCATTATCCTAACATTCCATCAGCTATACGCCCAGTACCCCACGGAGAAGGACTACCGGTTCCTGATGCACCAGAATCATTCTCACTTGAGTCAGACGAGGAAGAGGAAGAGGATGAAACTTCCGGTCCTGAACCATCAATGTCACAGGACCCACATTTTCTCCCATCCTCCTCCTCTGAACCACACCTCATAACACAAGGTGAACTGAATGACCTTGTCAGGGATTTGGAACTACCCAAGAGTAAGGCAGAGCTGTTGGGCTCCAGACTACAGCAGTGGAATCTCCTGGCAGGTGATGTTAGGGTTTCCATGTTCCGTGACCGTCAAAAGGATCTTGTCCCATTCTTCTTCATGGAAGGTGATCTTGTAGCCTGCAACAACATCGATGGTGTGATGGCAGCCCTCAACATCGTTCACGATCCAGATGAGTGGAGACTGTTCATTGATTCATCGAAGACGAGTCTTAAAGCTGTTTTACTGCATAATGGCAATGTTTTGCCAGCAATTCCAGTTGGTCATGCAGTCCATAGGAAGGAAACCTATGACAACATGAAACAACTTTTGCGGTGCATAGACTATGACCAACATCAGTGGCAGCTTTGTGGCGATTTGAAGGTTGTTGCTCTCTTGCTTGGTCTGCAGACTGGATACACAAAGTACTGCTGTTTTCTCTGTGAATGGGATAGTCGTGCAAGAGATTCCCACTACATCAAGAAAGATTGGCCACTCCGACAGTCATTGGAGCCTGGAAGGAAAAGTGTTCAGCATCCACCACTTGTTGAATCAAGGAAGATTTTGTTACCACCCTTACACATCAAGCTGGGTCTGATGAAGAACTTTGTCAAGGCCATTGACAAAACACAAGCAGCTTTCAAGTACCTCCGTGGAAAATTTCCAAGGTTAAGTAAAGCTAAGATAAAGGAAGGTGTCTTTGTTGGTCCTCAGATTCGTGAACTTCTTCGAGATGATGCATTTAACCATGCACTGCGTGGCAAGGAAAAGATGGCATGGAAAGCCTTCCAGTTAGTGGCAATAAATGTTCTCAGAAACAACAAGGCAGACAACTACAGGTTGTTGGTGGAAAACCTCCTCAAGGCATACAAAAACCTTGGTTGCAACATGTCACTAAAGATACATTTTTTGCACTCTCATCTAGATTTTTTTCCACCGAACTGCGGAGCAGTGAGCGACGAGCATGGCGAGCGATTTCACCAGGACATTGCAACAATGGAGAAACGCTATCAGGGCAAATGGAGCCCATCAATGCTTGCAGACTACTGCTGGACAGTGACAAGAGATGCTCCATTTAATGAATACAAGAGACAAGCCAAGAAGCGCCGAGTAGACACTGAATAGGACTAAACTATGTACATAATAGTTTTTTGCCTTTTGTTTCATCATAAATTTTATTTATATAACCCTTTTGCTGATTTTTAAAGTGTTACATAAACAGGACAGGTGAAATATTATCATGTAAAACAACCATAAACACATGAAAAGACCTAGGTTTACAATTTATGATTAAAACTCTACTATCTACACAATATAGAATATCATAGAATCATAGAATATCAGGGTTGGAAGGGACCTCAGGAGGTTATCTAGTCCAACTCCCTGCTCAAAGCAGGACCAATTCCCAACTAAATCATCCCAGCCAGGGCTTTGTCAAGCCGGGCCTTAAAAACCTCCAAGGAAGGAGATTCCACCACCTCCCTAGGTAAAGCATTCCAGTGCTTCACCACCCTCCTAGTGAAATAGTGTTACCTAATATCCAACCTAGACCTTCCGCACTGCAACTTGAGACCATTGCTCCTTGTTCTGTCATCTGCCACCACTGAGAACAGCCGAGCTCCATCCTCTTTGGAACCCCCCTCAGGTAGTTGAAAGCAGCTATCAAATCCCCCCTCATTCTTCTCTTCTGGAGACTAAACAATCCCAGTTCCCTCAGCCTCTCCTCTTAAGTCATGTGCTCCAGACCCCTAATCATTTTTGTTGCCCTCCGCTGGACTCTTTCCAATATTTCCACATCCTTCTTGTAGTGTGGGGCCCAAAACTGGACACAGTACTCCAGATGAGGCCTCACCAATGTCGAATAAAGGGGAATGATCACGTTCCTTGATCTGCTGGCAATGTCCCTACTTATACAGCCCAAAATGCCATTAGCCTTCTTGGCAACAAGAGCACACTGTTGACTCATATCCAGCTTCTCGTCCACTGTGACCCCTAGGTCCTTTTCTGCAGAACTGCTACCTAGCCATTCGATCCCTAGTCTGTAGCAGTGCATTGGATTCTTCCGTCCTAAGTGCAGGACTCTGCACTTGTCCTTGTTGAACCTCATCAGGTTTTTTTTGGCCCAATCCTCTAATTTGTCTAGGTCCCTCTGTATCTGATCCTTACCCTCCAGAGTATCTACCACGCCTCCCAGTTTAATGTCATCTGCAAACTTGCTGAGAGTGCAGTCCACACCATCCTCCAGATCATTAATAAAGATATTAAACAAAACTGGCCCCAGGACCGACCCTTGGGGCACTCCGCTTGAAACCGGCTGCCAACTAGACATGGAGCCATTGATCACTACCTATTGAGCCCGACGATCTAGCCAGCTTTCTATCTATCTTACAGTCCATTCATCCAGCCCATACTTCTTTAACTTGGCGGCAAGAATACTGTGGGAGACAGTATCAAAAGCTTTGCTAAAATCAAGGAATAACACATCCACTGCTTTCCCCTCATCCACAGAGCCAGTTATCTCATCATAGAAGGCAATTAGGTTAGTCAGGCATGACTTCCCCTTGGTAAATCCATGCTGACTGTTCCTGATCACTTTCCTCTCCTCTAAGTGTTTCATAATTGATTCCTTGAGGACCTGCTCCATGATTTTTCCATACATAGACATAAAATGTAAAAACTTAAATATCTTAGAAACAGTAGCCAATCAGTTGTTTTAATTGTCATATTTGAATTCAGCACATCAAAATACATAATAAATAGTACATTTTATCTCTGAAGCAGACGACTTCTCAAAAATTGTAGACCAGTGTTATGGGAACAAGTAAATAACTTTTCCTTATTCACTTTCTACACACCACTCATGATTTTATATACCTCTATCATATCCCCCCTTAGTCTCTTCTTTTCCAAGCTGAAAAGTCCTAGCCTCTTTAATCTCTCCTCATATGGGACCCATTCCAAACCCCTAATCATTTTTGTTGCCCTTCTCTGAACCTTTTCTAATGCCAGTATATCTTTTTTGAGATGAGGAGACCACATCTGGATGCAGTATTCAAGATGTGGGTGTACTATGGATTTATATAAGGGCAATAAGATATTCTCCATCTTATTCTCTATTCCTTTTTTTAATGATTCCTAACATCCTGTTTTCTTTTTTGACTGCCGCTGCACACTGTGTGGATGTCTTCAGAGAACTAGGAACTCCAAGATCTCTTTCCTGATTAGTTGTAGCTAAATTAGCCCCCATCATATTGTATGTATAGTTGGGGTTATTTTTTCCAATGTGCATTACTTTACATTTATCCACATTAAATTTCATTTGCCATTTGGTTGCCCAATCAAATATTTTTGTGAGATCTTTTTGAAGTTCTTCACAGTCTGCTTTGGTCATAACTATCTTGAGCAGTTTAGTATCATCTGCAAACTTTGGCACCTCACTGTTTACCCCTTTCTCCAGATCATTTATGAATAAGTTGAATAGGATTGGTCCTAGGACTGACCCTTGGGGACCACCACTAGTTACCCCTCGCCATTCTGAAAATTTACCATTTATTCGTACCCTTTGTTCCCTGTCTTTTAACCAGTTCTCAATCCATGAAATGATCTTCCCTCTTATCCCATGACAACTTAATTTATGTAAGAACCTTTGGTGAGGGACCTTGTCAAAGGCTTTCTGGAAATCTAAGTACACTATGTCCACTGGTTCCCCCTTGTTCACATGTTTGTTGACCCCTTCAAAGAACTCTAATAGATTAGTAAGACACAATTTCCCTTTACAGAAACCATGTTGACTTTTGCCCAACAATTTATGTTCTTCTATGTGTCTGACAATTTTATTCTTTACTATTGTTTCAACTAATTTGCCCCGTACTGACGTTAGACTTACCGGTCTGTAATTGCCAGGATCACCTCTAGAACCCTTTTTAAATATTGGCGTTACATTAGCTATCTTCCAGTCATTGGGTACAGAAGCTGATTTAAAAGACAGGTTACAAACCATAGTTGTTAGTTCCACAATTTCACATTTGAGTTCTTTCAGAACTCTTGGGTGAATGCCATCTGGTCCCGGTGACTTGTTACTGTTAAGTTTATCAATTAATTCCAAAACCTCCTCTAGTGAAACTTCAATCTGTGACAATTCCTCATATTTGTCACCTTTCTATTTACCTCACTAGGATTTGACTTCCACTTTTTAAAAAGATGCTTTTTTATAGCTCACTGCTTCTTTTACATGGTTATTAAGCCATGGTGGCTCTTTTTTAGTTTTTTTTTACTGTGTTTTTTAATTTGGGGTATACATTTAAGTTGGACCTCTATTATGGTGTCTTTGAAAAGTATCCATGCAGCTGGCAGGGATTTCACTCTAGTCACTGTACCTTTTAATTTCTGTTTAACTAACCTCTTCATTTTTGCATAGTTCCCCTTTTTGAAATTAAATGCCACAGTGTTGGGCTGTTGGGGTGTTCTTCTCACCACAGGAATGTTAAATGTTATTTTATTATGGTCACTATTTCCAAGCAGTCTTGTTATTATTACCTCTTGGACCAGATCCTGTGCTCCACTCAGGACTAAATCGAGAATTGCCTCTCCCCTTGTGGGTTCCTGTACCAGCTGCTCCAAGAAGCAGTCATTTAAAGTATCGAGAAATTTTGTCTCTGCATTTCGTCCTGAGGTGACATGTACCCAGTTAATATGGGGATAATTGAAATCCCCCACTATTATTGAGTTCTTTATTTTGATAGCCTCTCTAATCTCCCTTAGCATTTCATCGTCACTATCACTGTCCTAGTCAGGTGGTCGATAATAGATCTCTACTGTTATATTCTTATTAGAGCATGAAATTACTATCCATAGAGATTCTATGGAACATGTGGATTCATTTAAGATTTTTACTTCATTTGATTCTACATTTTCTTTCACATATAGTGCTACTCTCCCCGCCCCCCGCACGACCTGTTCTGTCCTTCTTTTATTTATCATTTCTACAATGCAAATATTTGTAATAAAAATAATAATATAAAATGAGCACTGTACACTTTGTATTCTGTGTTGTTATTGAAGTTAATATATTTGAAAATGTAGAAAAATATCCAAAATATTTAATAATTTTCAATTGGAATTCTATTATTTAACAGTGCGATTAAAACGGTGATTATTTTTTTTAAGTTAATCGCAGGAGTTAAGTGTAATTAATCGACAGTCCTAATAAACCATCTCTATTATGTACTGTCATCCTGACCTTATCTTTTAGGAGTGGTCAGTGTGTTCCTGTTATCCTTAGGGAATGTTTTTGTACCATCCTTGGTATCGGGATGTTCTGGTACCACTTGATATTGAGATGTGTTTGCATGAGCATTATGTGACTAGCACTTCTTAGGAATGTGTATTTCTGCAATATAAGCCCTGTTCTTGCCAGATTCTGTGAGCAGGTCCTCACACCAGGCCTCTGATACAAGGGCATAGAAAACAAAAGTTGTATCCATTCAAAAACTTGCCAAATGCAGATGAAAAGAGCATTCTTGCCCACTGCTACTATCTGGGCATTCAGAATTAATCAAAGATTCAACAGGAAACCGAAATTACAATTTTACATTATGAAGATATCCAAAATAATGAATAGTATAGAGAGGGTAGATCAGGTTCCCTTCTTTCACATAATAAGAGAAAAGGAGATATTCAGCAAATTTGAAAGGAAGCTGATTGAAACATGGGAAAAAAATGATTTTTTTCACATGTGACAATGATTTCCACGGGCTAATTGTGTATCAAGATATCAGTGTTGAAAAGCTTCGCAGAGTTTTTTCTCTTTTTCCCTTTTTTTTTAAAGGACATTCATGTGGAGTTACAAAAGTAAGGATTTAAAATAAACAAAAGAGTTTTGGAAGGGATATAAAACTTAACGCTTCAGAGCAAAAGCCAACTGCTAACTAATAAGGGGTTAAGAAAAGGCTTTACCTATGGGGAGGTGATTCCATAACACCTGCTGCAGGGTTTTGCTTAACTTCCTCTGAAGGAGCTGGGACTCGCCAGTGTTGAGACAGGACATCAAAATAGATGGACCTCTAGTGTGATCCAGTTTTGCGATTCCTTTGCTCTTCTAAGTAAATGACAATCCAAAAGTGTGTTTGTGTGCACACACACAGGTCTGACTTACTGAACATGCTAACATTAAAACTGGAGACTCAGAGTTTATCAAATCATTAAAAATAAAAATCTGTATCTTGCTTCCATGCCAGAAAATTGTGTTTTGTGAGCTGAAATATAAGAGATATCTTCATTAGAGGAGACAGATTTACTGATCTGAGAATATACAATTAGAAAACAAAATCAAACGATCAAATAATATAATGCAAAAAAAGGTTAACATATTTACTAAAAATGCATATGAAAATAATGAAGAACTATAGAGCTAAAAGAAATCATATCTGTGCAATTTTAATGCCAAATGTTGGAATTTGAAATTGCTAATTAAAGACATTAGTGAATGTCAATACAGCAATATTTTAATGACTCCAAGATAATCCCACAGCAATCAATTTAGATCAGAATGAGTTTATTGTAAAGTGCCAAAGGTGGAACGAAAATGCTTCCTTTGCATTACAAAGTAACGATTTCTCAAATGAATAATGCCTGTTCAGAATTTAACTAGATAATTACTTCATTTGCATTTGCTAAAGTGATAAGAGGAATGGAAAAGACAGCTCAGTGGGAAATGATGTTAGTGTTAAAAGGTGACATGCTAAAGACAGTGTTACTCAAAATTTTGGCATCTGCAACAGAGACCATTTTAAAGGGAACATGTTTATTAACCTCAGTGTCCTAGTGGGAAAGAGACAAAGCAGAATAGAATAGAAAAATACATTGTGTCATGCCCAGCTCCAACAAGCAGTTCAGAATGGTTGGAGGCTGAGGAATCCAGACATATTTTTGTTCTTCTTTGTATATAATGAATTCTAGGAATGTCCAGTAGCTAGCAAACAGGTGTAACCCTTCTGCCACTTGGAGTTTGCAGCAACAAGGGATGGGTTCAATATCTAGGGGTTCCTTGTCAACAGTACAACACAAAACCGGCTCAAGCCCCACCCCCAGTAACCTGGGACATTTGCACACCATCCCTGGGGCACCTTTAAGAGGCAATACTTTCCCTCTTGCAGCACATAGTCTGAGTGTTAGAAAACAAACTTAATAAAAGGAGGGAAGTAACACAGCATGAATTTGGGAAAACACCACAAGGAGGATTCATAAACATACAACCATGAGCAAAAGACCAACCCTAGAGTACTTTGGGCAGTGTCCTTGTGGAGGCCTCAGGTTCTTAAGCCCAGCAATCTAAAGTTCCTTTAATGTGTCCTTCCCTTCTCTGAGCCCCACTTGGTCAGAGCTCACCCAGAGTTCAGAGGTGTATCTGCAGAATTCATCTCCCACCCTGGATGGAGAGGGCAAGAAGGCACGTTGCTTGCACCATTATCCAGGCACTCACATGCTGCTCCTCTCCACTGGCTGCTCCACTCCACTGGCTGCCCTTCCACCCGCTCGCTGCTCTCCACCGACTGCCCTGTTGGCTGCTTGCCACTCCGCCAGCTGTCCTGACTGCCTCTTGCCACTCCACTCCACTGGTTGCTCTGCCAGAATGCTGTCAGGTCCCACCACTTAACACAGCTCTCAGTGATTTCATCTGTTAGTGGGGGAGCTGCACTGCTAATACACACTGGGCAGTCTTTTGCATCAGAGATACTGTCACAAAGCAGGTCTAAAGCTTAGTCCAGCTCTGTGGTGTGTATCAAGACTCTCAATTGAGTCTTAATCAGCTCTTTTATTACACAGTGAAGAGAGGAAGGGTCAAATGGTGTCTAGGATCCTTAGGCAGGGCCCACACCACCTGTCCCCACCCTCTCTCAACTCACTGGGATTTGGCACCCATGTCCCCTGCCTAGCGAGTGCCACTTAGTTGAGGTTGAGTTCCTCAATCAGGGTATGCCAAGTACAGTTCTGCTTCCCTTGATTCACACAACAAGGATAACAACCCTTTATTACCCCTGCCCCAATAACAAAGAGACTGGTGATCCAACACCAGCCAAAAGTGATCATTTGGGCAAAGCAGTCCCATCATGCTGAGCACCTAGGCAGCCTGGGCTTGCACATGCAAACAAGGTCAGCTCCTGAAGTCCTCTTCCCCAGCTCATCAGTAGATATCAGGGGAGAGCTCATTCAGACCCTGCTTACACAGGAGTGAATGCCACTCCTGGGTTCTAGTCTCAGCTGTGGCACAGTCCAGCTACATGGCCTTAAAGAAATAAGTTATGGTGAGTTACAGATCAGTCGTGGACTGTTTGAAGAATGAATGTTAATTTTAGCCCACTTTGGAGTTACTAATTATTGCCCTGAACCAGAAAAAGTACCGAAGCATGCCTAACTTTAAGCATCTGACATGTGACTAGACTACTTACGTGCTTAAAGTATGAAACTACCTTGCTGAACCAGGGCTTATGCCATCAGTAGAGCTGATCACATGTTTTTGAAATTATGATCAAATTTCCAATTTCCAAATCTGAAAAAAACAAACAAAAAAAATAGCAGGAAAATATGGACACATTTTACTTTGCTTCCCCAAATAACTAGAAAGCTTGTTGATGTTTTTCAAATTTCAAAATGTTGACTTTTTAAATTTCAGGAAAATATATATTAAAATTGCAAAATGTTTCTTTTTTTGACCCATTGCAGTTGTCAGTAACAATTGGCAGCATTACCTGCTGAAGTGATGGTTGCCCGTGAATTTGGGCTCTTGCTTGTTGTCTAAGAATGGGGCTAAAGGGAAGTACACAAATGAAGGGTAATTTTCACTGAAAGAGAAATACTAACACACAAAGTGAATGGATAGGGCCAGAGGAAACTTTTCCTTCTGCAAGCATTTATGCCAATAATTTTACTCATGTGAGTAGTCCTTTTTGGACAATAGAGATTTTTTTTTCAACATTTGTTTGATCCGGAGGATTAGTACAACCATTTTTGCTATTATACTTGTATTCAAGGATGTCAAAGTGCTAATACACATTAATCAATTAACCCTCATAATACTCCTGTGAGGTAGGTATTGTTTTATAGTTATTTAACCCAAGTAAAAATTTGCCACAAACTGACACTGAATCCTCAAATGTACCAAAAAAAATGAAAGATTATTCTGGAAGTAAGGAATTAAAAAAAAAAAAAAAAAGCAACAACTATTAAAGTCATGAAGCAATTTTCTTTTATTTTATGTATTTATTTTTAAGCAAACTCATCTAAAATCTAATTATAGTCAGTGAGGAATTTCATAGTCATAAAAAAAAGCAACAAGAAATAAAGCTGAAAAGAAGACTAGATCAGTTGAATGTCATCTTGGTGAAAAGAGAGAGATTAATATTGGTCATTATTGATGTGAGGGATGGGTGCCAAAGATAGGGAATGACATATCAGTGCCAAAGTGCATCTTTAAAGAAAAAAAATAGTCTTCTGTATATGAATGACCCAGACATGGGATAACACTATCATAACGTATAGTGTTTTGCACCACTGCTGTCAAATATCGTATTTCTTGAGTGTAAGATTATAAAGAATGCAGAGAAGCTACACTGAGTATAATATAAGCCCTTCCACCTTCCCAAAAGAGGCTCCTTGTCTATGATCACCTCTTGCTTGATATTACTGAGTGGAACATAATATATGTTTTCCTCCCAAGTGTCACTTTCTTATATATTTACTTATATTGCAGAACTATGACTGATATGCCAATATACCTCCTGTGAAAGACTGACAACATCCTGTAATATCCTGGACAAACCTCATGGAATTAAGAAACTTTACTCAACTAATTTAAACCTTATTGAATTAGGATTAATACCTTTGGGATCCATTGTATTAAAAATGCATTTGTGTATGTGGTATTGTGGAATTGCATGTACCTTCTCAAGTAAAAGGGGGTTGCTAATGTATTTCCTCCTTTATCAGCCCTTTGAAGCCATGCTCCCAGAGAGGCACACATATACTAGTTCAAACTGGATTCTCCAGGGACCAACAAAGAAGGAAAGAATATTTGGATAAATAATCTGTTTTTTAACTGGCTCAAGGCCTTCTTCCTGATCCAGCACACAGGCAGGTCCTCTGGTCCATGGAGGGCCCCAATCCTGAGGGAATGGATGGAAGGACTTGGCCTACTGAGGTCCCATGAAACTGAGTACTTGTTCTAAGCTGAAGCTGTGATGAACCTGTGCCCACAAAGGAAACCCCTTGGTGGTGGTGGTGGAGTGGGGAGTGTTGAAGGCCTGCTCCTGCCAGAGTCCATGTTAGGGTTGGGGGTGATGTCTAGTAAGTTTATTAGCCTGCTTGTGGGTTCTTTTATTGCTTTAATATGTTTTCTCTGTAGTGCTTTCACCTTAAGAATAAAATTGACTAGCATGAAAAGAGTGGTGTGATCTCAATAACTGCGGACAGTCACATTGTTAACCATCTCTGAAGAGAAAGCAAGCAGCTGAACTCGGGCATCCTGTATCTGCTGGGAATAGCACAGAGAAGGCAGGGAACTGTGAAGCCCGGAAATATCCCAGTCAAAAGGAAGTAAGACACACCTCTCCACTCAAGAAAAAACAACAGCTGAGGAGCTGGAAGCCTGATGGTGGGTGCCCTTGCTGGACCACTGAGGGGAAATACATGTTGTTTCCCTGAACTGTGACATATCCTTCCTATACTTATAGCCTAAATGATTTAAATGATTCCTCTGCTAAAATAAATATAACCCAACATCAAGGGAGTGGAAGAACCAAATTACACCAGTCTGCGTTGTGGGGGAAAATATCACATTGGCACGAACTGTCTTCAGTTTGTGACCATGTCTAGAATGCATATTCACTTAGTGCTGACAATTGGGAAAGCCAGGGATGGGCAGTTAAATGCTTTCAGGATAATAGGGGTTTCAATATATGATAACATTAATCAATTCTTACATTTTGGTATATATGGATTTTTGCAGAGAATGGGAAGACATTACACTTCCACTGCTGATGACAGTATTGCACAACTGGCTAGGTGCCCCTTTCTCTGGAGGCAGAATACTAAACTAGATGTACCAAATCCTTTTTTCAGAGGGTTTCTTTTCACATATTTGGAAATAACACTCATTTGTTTCAGAGCCAACATGGAAACTAAGAAGCCTCAGAATCTTTGGAATTAAAAGTCTTTAAAAGTGTGAGTCCTTGTACATTTTCAGAATTCAGGCATCAGTTAGTACAGACAAGCCCAGCACCAGAGAAATATGCTTATATACAGGTTAATGAACCATGCAGGAACCCACAGAACCAAACCTCCAAGAAATCTCCAGTCTGCTCAGTCTGCTCCTCCTCAGCAGCTTGAGAAGTCATTCATTCCACTCACAGAAAACAAATATAAGGAATATTGGCCAATACACAAAATATTAGTGGTCTGACAAGTGACCAACAAATCTGTTTTCAGATGTATTGTCTTTCCTTCAAACCTCAAACAGCCAGCAAATTGCAAGGACAGTTCTGTAAATCAAGTGCTGCAGTTTTGTCAGTTTGGCATTAAACAAGAGGGTCATGTAGTGGGTGGAATAAAATTTAGATTGGGTGCAAGCACTATTCCATAGTAAACAGCAAATAGCAGCAGCAGGAGGAGCAAAAAAGCTTCAGACAACAAAAGTAGATAATTCACCACTGCAGCCACACGCCTGTCATCAGCAATGTTAGCTCTCGACCCTTACTCCCCAAAAGGATCCCACTGTTAATGTCAGCAATAGTGAATTTGACATAGAAACTGCTTCGAGATAGTCACTGGGCTGAAGATAAACATGTTTCCCATCTCCAAGCTTTTGTGGCCAGTTGTCATCATGACATTACTGATGATGGCACATTAGAAAGAAAATGACTCACAGCAGTAACAGCAATAGCTTCAGTGCCTGATTTTGTTGGTTTGTCCCCTGAACAGAGGCACTTGCCATAGTACAAGATAGTGGTATCAGCCACCCATATCATCTTCCTGTCCATTAACACTAGGTTCTGGTCCATTACGTTCTGGTCCATCATAACAACACCTGGGCTCCATCGCAGCATTCCTACCTATTTCCATAAGATCTGACACATCAAACTCATCCTCCCCAAATATGGTAGCAGCTACTTAATCCTTTTTGTGGACCACCTGCTCCCTGCCTCCCTCCCTGCTCTGGCAAGTGCCTTCCTCACTTGCTTGAGATGGCAATTTAGATTGGTGAATTATACTTAAATTTATGGACAGCATCTGTCTGTGATCTGCAGGCAAAGCAATTTGTTTGGGTTATGGCTGAGGCTGAGAAAGCTATTACTGCATACCTAGGGGATGGCCCCACATTTTTGACTCTGGGCCCTTTGATAATACTCTCCTGGAGGAATGTCATCTTTTCTACACATAAAACACCTCTTCAATTAATTTGGTGACTGGTGCTTCTGTTGTTCATGACTCTTCATTTTTGTGAGGTCTCTCTCACAATAGAACAGAAGAGAACTCTAACCCTTCTTAGGAGTCTGTGTTGCCCTTAAATAATATGGTACGTTAACAATGAAGGTGACGCTTATTTAGAATCACAAATACTAGGAAACAAAAACAATGGGTAGAGGAAGTTGCAATCAGTTCATTGACTTAATTTGAAAACATTTCAGCAATTCGCAATTTTAGTCATTTATCTGAAATAAGAATACAGGAAAAGGTGCCAACCAATATGCCTCTTCATAAACCCCAGCCCTTCATCAGCAAAAGTCTAGGTAAATCCTGGGTTTTGAAGTATGCCCTAAAGGTCAACAGATTAAGACGATTTGGACCAAGGGGGAAGAATAGGTTCCAGAATAGAGTAACTCCTGAAGAAGAAGCCCTGCTGGCAGCTCCTTCTATTTGGGTACCAAGAGGTCTCAAGATAGATCAGTTCCCCTAACTGCAACTATGGCAACATCACATGGGGAGAGAGGCATTCTGATGATCCATACCATTCAGTTACATATTCCTGGGATATAATTTGACAATAGTGGGGAATGCAAAATTATCATTGAAGACATAATTTATTATAACTCTTGGGCCGAAATCCACAAAGATATTTAGGCTCCTAACTTCCACTGATTTCAATGGAAGTTAGGAGGTTAAATATCTTTGTAGATCTAGGCCTTTGTATGAAGAAACTGGAGAAGAATAGTCTAGTGATTGGGCACCAGACAGACTCGGGATCTGGATTCCCTGCTCAGCCCTAAGTTCCTCTGTGACTTTGGGCAAATTTGTTAATCTACCATTTGACTCAATTTCCAATGTGTAAAATGGCGTTAATACTTTATATTGATGCTGTCAAGATAAAATCAGTTAATGATTGTAAGGTGCTCAGATAAAGATGATGATAAATAATTGTGTGAGAAGAATGAAACCCAACTTGACTGTCGAACCTCAAGCTGAGTTTGCAGCAGTGGTCCTTAAGAAAAAAAAGTCTTCATTTACTGTAAACTGGACAGATTTGATATGGAGTCACAGTCAGTTTTCAGAATAGAACTGTAATATATGAAATTCCCCTTACTAGATGTTTTTAAAATATCCATATGTAAGGACCTGTCTATTTAAGATAATAAAATTGGTTTGATTGGGAGATGTGTATCTATCATAAATGAGGATGAAGATGTGCTGGTAAAATTGGCCACACATGACCAATAAATAATTGCCCAAGAAAGAGCACAGTATGACTGACCCTCATCATGCATTTTAATTATGGGTTTTAATTGCCTTCTGAATCCTATAAAATCAGTGGCCTAAGTCTCTACCTGCTTTTTCTTAGTTGCACCAACTGTGCCAGCATTTATCTATCGCCTATAAAACAGTAGAGGACAGAATGTCTTTCAGCAGGGACTATCAGAGATTCCACAACTCTTATTAACAAGATAGAGTCGTAAAACCTCCTGGCATTTTATTCTAGAAAAGCTTAGTTAAATAACAAGATTCCTTGGAAATTTGACCTGATAGTAACAAAAACTGAAGAGGAATGAAAAACAATACAAAACCAAACCATTGCAACCTAAAGAAAAATGTACATGAAACTCATATTCTATGGGTTGTTATTTAGATCTTGTGATGAAAACTTACTAACTGTAAAGGAAAGCAATTAAAAAAGCCCACTTGTTTTATAGACCACTTGATTCCACAACTGTAATGGCCCCTAAGATAATTTATTGTAATATAAGAGACCTTTGATTTGTAGAGGCTCAAGGGAGTTAATACTGTGATGTTAAAGATGCAGGTTAAATTGTGACAATTCAAAGGCTCTCCAGGGTGCTACACATCTACTTTAGAACTAATTTCTCATTCATTATGTGAATGAAATGCAATAATAATTTCCTATTTTTGTAAAAGTCAATGCATTAGTATGGCTTAGACTAGCTCCTACAAAAGGTGATAGAAGATGTTCCTATTCTGGGAACTTGAATCTACTTTGATAATCTCCCATACAAAAGGCTCACTCAAGATCAGAGGCTTGGATGCTACTCTCTTAAGGCTTGGCATTATTGCAGATCTTGAATTCTAACCCTGAATATTTTTCCCTTTTCTCTGAAGTTACAAACTGTGCTTCTTAGATACATGTGTCATCCAATCAGATTGCCTTATAGCAGCAGATAGCATTTATGAAAATATTATTGTAAAGCACTCTAATGAGATTTAAAAAATCTCATGAGAGGTTCTAGAAATTGGGGTAGGAATGGTGGTTGGGAAGGGATAGGCAAAAACCTTAAAGGTTTGGTTTGGCTCAGATAAATCCCCTAATCCACAATCCAAAATTGAGATGCTTATCCAAAGTGCAAACCTCAACATGCAAACCTGTTGTGCCTAATACACTGTAATCTCAGAACATAAAATATAGTTAGTTTTATATGAAGAAACTGAATGAAAACACATTAAAATGAGAGATGTCTCATTTGATGACCCATCTTTGTACTTTGTGGAGGCAAAGGGAGCACTGATGCGACTCCTAATGTTGGAGCGGAGAGATAGAAAACACAAACAACATGTGCTTTAGAGGAGAACTCAATAATGACCTGCTACTCAGTAATCCCCCACTTAAAACTGTGATTGAAACTCTGCTAAATTTCTCCTATAAGACGTTGCGGTCCTCTCCACAAACCAGAGAACTAAAAACTCAATGAATTTCATTAAATTCCACAACTCCATGACCAAGTAGCTTTGACTTCTGAAGAAAAATTATTTCATTAATTTTTGTACATCATGTCACCATTTCAGGATAACTGAACTTGTATCCCCACATGCCCTTCTGTGGTCTGCTCTAGGAGTGCCCAGTCAGATCTCAGGTCTCCAGCTGATACCTGACTCTATATAAGGACCTTTGTCCCACTCCCTTCTGACTGGGGGTTTTAAAGATGCACAGGTCCTTGCCTTACACTGATATCCCCAGCAAGCCAAACTGCGTAAAGGCCTTCAACTGTGTTTTGCTTTCTCTCTGAGGGCTATGTCCAGTGTCTTGGCAGCAGCTACAAGTTACCACACAGCTCCTTCTAAGCAAGGACATTAATTCTTAATATAGAAGCATTATAGAGGAAAGAGATAAAAACAATAAAAGTTCCAAAATGCCTCATAATAAGTTTACCAGAGGTCACCCATCAGTCTTGTGGGACCCTAGTAGGTCAAAGACCTTCCAACCCTTCTACGATGGTTGGGACATCCCTTGCACAGAATGCCATCCATTTGCTAGATCAAAAAGATGCTTCCAACTTAGTTTAAACTCAGCCTTTCTATGCCAAAAGTCATTTCTTTGCCTGTTGGTCTCTGGAAAGTGCAGTTTGAACCAGTATATGTAAACCACTCTAGGGCTGGTATCTCTCTGGAGGTGTTTACAACCTCAGTGATCCACCTTGATCATCCCCCAATGTTTGTAGTTGCTGAAGGAGCTAAAAGCAACCCTCCCCTCAAGAGCTGGATACAGTCCCTTGCCCACAGGGATAAACCATATACAACCTTAATACAATATGTTTCCCCAAAGATACTTCGTGTGACGGCAGTCTGCCACATTTTGAAGATATCAAAGTTTTGTTTACAATGGACACCATTAAAATCTTGGTATTCACTTTTCTGGGTAGGTAAATTTACTGCAGTATTCCTTATTCAAAGTTATCTGGAGTACTGTGTAGTGATAAGCCTCTGGATGCTAATGGTGGCAGTGGTAAACATAATATATTCTTATTAAACAAAATAAAAGAGAGCTCGGATCAGTATAACCAATATAGTCAATAGCCAGAGATATATTTCACTGTATAGGAAAAAAAGTTGACTAACTTTCTTCTACTTCTGAAAGACTAGAATAATTGCAGGCAAGAATGGACAGGTAAATGTTAAAGTTCATGGTGTAGGAGAGGCCCCGTGCCTTTTCCCCTCTTACACACATTCATGAAAGCCAAGGACAATTGTTGCCCCTACAGCCAGAAGTGTGGGAGCAGGAGAGGGAAGTACTTTCAGAACATCATATTATATATATTTCTTCCTTACATATCATCATCCCAAACAATTGATTGACAGAATGATGGAATTTTAAAGGAAAGTTTAAAGGAAAGATACTTCCCCCCCAAAAAACATTAGTTCTATACACAACCCCAAGCCAAAATTAGTATCATCAAAGCACTCGCTCTATCTGCAAACTAGCTAATACTTCAACAGCTGCTCTACACTGATTTGGATAGTTCAGCATATCTGTACAACAGAATGCATTCTGCTCTTCTGCACTGTCAATCACAGTTTCTAGTTGCTACGACTGAGGGTCACACAACTATTAATTCATCTCCTGTGATAAGGAGGGGAGAGGGACCTCATTATTTTAATAATTTTTCCATTTTGCTTCCCACTGTTAAGCCTTTCCAAGTATCTAACATAGTATATTATTGTCAAGAGTAAAAATAAAATGTAATTTACAGCTTCCTTCCCTGCCTACTTTCCTTCTGCACTTGTGCAAAGTCACTTCATAACTCCTCGATGTTATGAAAATAATGGCAAATGAGGCAGTGCTGCTTCTCACTAAAAAGAAGCTTGGTGCTTTATGGGTAAGTGGGGCAAACCAGTATGCTAATATGTTTCCTAGTTGAAGCACAGGACAAAGTCTAGCACAAAGAAGATTGTTGCTGTACTCAAACAGGCAGACATCACATTTTAACTGCCAACAACACCACAGCAGTCAGCATTCTGTTCTATTGGCACATTTTATTAGAATCTGAAGTTTTAACAGAATGCTTTCAAAGTGCTGCTTTCCTTAAGATATGGATTAATGCTATACTGGAATTAAATTCATGAATGTACAAGGGTCCAATCATTCTGCCTCAGTCCTCCCCTACTTTCCTACTCCTATAAACTAAATATATTATAGTTCATAGGCGATATCTCACATAACTTCTGGGTTTTTTACACGTCTTGGGCCAAAATTATAGCTGGGGCTAGTAATGGACCTCAGAGTTTGTGGGTATATCCAGTTATGTGAGCATTTATGTAATTGGTATTTGCAAATGGAAATAGGGTATTTAGGCAATTTACCCAACTTGTATATGCAAATATCAGGTGTTGCACATACAAACATATGTGCCGACCAATGTTGCAGACAAGTTAAGAAAGCCTGAATGAAAATTTGTCCCTTCATTTGGCTAAGGTGATGAGCTTGGAGAGTGCCAAACTATTTTTCGAAGACATGCAATAATAGATTTTTGTGTAACTGTGTTGGTTTGGGGAAAGGCGGCCTCTCACCCTTCACCCATTTTCCTTCCCAACAGGTTCTTGCACATGTTCCTTTTTCTTCATAATTAAATATTTTTAAAAATATGTATTGATATTTTCCCCACCAGCAGCTGCAGAGACGCTGTCATGCACACACACAAAAATCACCAGGTTCTACCACCCAGTTCATACCCTTAGCATCAGCCTGGTGTTTAGTGCAGATCACATAAGTATACAACAAATTCAGACTTCAGAGGGAACTTAACAAAAACTCCTTATTCACCCAAACCTCCCCACTCTGGCAGATTATCATCTGCAGGGACTCCCTTCCAGGATCTACATTGGTCCAGATGACCATAGACACGGAGGTGAAAGTAACCCATTAACTAACTGATAGAATGACAGAAAAATCTGATATCTGTAAATCCTTATATTCCAATTGTTCTATTTTGAGGAAGCCTAATGTATACAAATTCCTTGACCTCCACTATATGCAAAAGTAAAAAGTCACAGAAGAAACCAAGTCTATAATCATAGCCAGAAACCTTATGTTTATTCATATATGAAGTACTTAGATAATGCTCATTAATGGCAGTCATTACTCACTAGGTGATGATCCTTGGGTCCTTGGGTTGAAGTGTGTGTTGTACCTTTCCCTCCCTTGTTTTTAATTAATTGTTGAGTGAATTTAGTAATTTCTTTAATGTACATGAATTTGAGGAACTAAGAGCACCACCTAGATTAGTCAGCAATGTGCAAACTTTCCTAAATAGCTCTGTCAACAACTGAATGTCAGTCAGCCAGGGACAAAGCTAACCATTTGACACCATCACTATCCTAAGACCTGGTCTGCACTATGGAGTTAGGTCGAATTTAGCCGCATTAGGTCGATTTAGAAATGACCGCGTCCACACAACCAACCCCATTCCGTCGACCTAAAGGTCTCTTAAAATCGACTTCTGTACTTCTCCCCAGCTAAAATTGACTTTGGGTCGAATCTGGGTTAGTGCAGATGCAAATCGACGGTATTGGCCTCCAGGAGCTATCCCAGAATGCTCCATTGTGACCGCTCTGGACAGCACTTTGAACTCCGATGCACTAGCCAGGTACACAGGAAAAGCCCTGGAACTTTTGAATTTCATTTCCTGTTTGGTCAGCATGGAGAACTCAGCAGCACAGGTGACCATGCAGTCCCCCCAGAATCGTAGAATGTTTCTATGCTCCCCCTATCATCTCCATCCCTGAGGTTATCGCAGATTAGAAGGCAAAAAAAAAGCACTTGCGATGACATGTTTTCTGAGCTCATGAAGTCCTCCCGCACTGATAGGGCACAGCTTAATGCATGGAGGCATTCAGTGGCAAATGCCAGGAAAGAGTTAAGTGAGCGCGAAGAGCGGAGGCAGGGCGCGATGCTGAGGCTAATGGGGGAGCAAACGGACATGATGAAGCTGCAGGAAAGCCAACAAGAGCACAGACCCCCGCTGCATCCACTGTACAACCGCCTCCCCTCCTCCCCATGTTCCATAGCCTTCTCACCCAGACGCCCAAGAATACGGGGGGAGGCTCCAGGCACCCAGCCACTCCACTCCAGAGGACGGCCCAAGCAACAGAAGGCTGTCATTCAAACAGTTTGACTTTTAGTGTGGCTACAATAAGCAATGTGACCTTGTCCTTCCCTCCTCCCCCACCCCACCCAGGCTACCTTGTCCATTATCTCATTTTTTTTTAATTATTAAAGAAAGAATGCCTGGTTTCAAAACAATAGTTACTTTATTTTGAAGGGGGAGGGTGGTTGGCTTACAGGGAATTAAAATCAACAAAGGGGGCGGGTTTGCATCAAGGAGAAACACACACAACTGTCACCGAAGCCTGGCCAGTCATGAAACTGGTTTTCAATGCCTCTCTGATGCGCAGCGCGCCTTGCTGTGCTCTTCTAATCGCCCTGGTGTCTTGCACAAAATGATTGTCTGCCATTGCTTTCATGGAGGGAGGGGCAACTGATGACATGTACCCAAAACCACCCGCGACAATGTTTTTGCCCCATCTGGCATTGGGAGCTTAACCCAAAATTCCAATGGGTGGCAGAGACTGTGGGAACTGTGGGATAGCTGCCCACAGTGCACCGCTCCATAAGTCGATGCTAGCCAAGGTAGTGAGGACGCACTCCGTCGACTTAATGCGCTTAGTGTGGACATATGCAATTGATTGTATAAAATCTATTTCTAAAAATCGACTTCTATAAAATCGACCTAATTTCGTAGTCTAGACATACCCTGAGACTATTAGGCAGTTGTATAATACGTAAGGCCCTGACCCTACAAACTTCTCCACGTGGGCAGACCCTACACTCACACAAATTGGGGGTGGTACACCTATGTGGAACAACTCACAGGATCAGGCTCTCAATTGACATTGAAAGGCATAGGGAAACAACATAGGGAAGAGCCATTGTCACTGCCTAGCTAGGAAGTTTCCACAGAGTTTCTGTGGAACAGAAGCCATGGAAACTGGCTTTCCTGGAATAGGCCTGGCCCTCAGCACTCACAAGTAATTGATTCAGCATTCACATGTGACAAAAATGCTATGTACGGGCCCAGGGCTATACCTAGCTTTTCAGTAGAAATGAGCCTGGATGAAAACTCTACCTCCAAAGATCCTCCACCATTGGGGTGAGGTAAGGGTGGGAAATTGGATTCCCAACCTGGATCTAGAAATCCTGGCCCTATCAATGGGAATTTTTCCACTGATTTCAAAGGGATCAGAATTTCACCCTAATCTTCAAGGTTACTGGCTGTCTCCTGAACGTGCTGAGCCAAATCCTTGAGCTGACATTTCCCCCCAATGTTGGGAAAGTGCTGCTCTGCATTTGAATTTTGTATCTGGGACTAATCACTGCTCCTAAGAGCACAAGAAGAAAAAAGACAGCAATGCTGAAGGTGAATGTTAACCCCCGTACATGAAATAATATTTTTTCTTCTTACCATTTGTAAGTAGATAGTATTGAAATATAAACAACAAAAAATTACTTCATAAATATATGTTTTACCAATTAAAGGACAAGATTTTTTACCAATTAAAGGACAAGATTCCTTCTCCCTTTCCACCTCTTTAGACTATATTATGTCAGAAAAGAAAAAGCAGCTCTGCACTGAAATGAAATGGTTTTAATTAAGCTAAAGGCAAAAGTAGAAAGGGCAATGTCTGTACTGTAGGGAAAATGGGAGGGTTTCCATCATCTAAGATGGCTGACACAAGTGAATCACAGCTAAATAAGAATGAAACCTTGAGCATGCAAACACTAAGCCAAAGGCAATTCTTTCCTGCAAATGAGGCTGGCTGCAACATTAAGATTCTCTTTGTGTTCATCATGTGCTCAGTTTACTTTGTATTAAACTTAAAATACAGTACATTTTGCTAATGCAAAGTCTTCTAATCTGTACTATTTAAAGTAATTTCCATTACTAGTACCTTGCCATCCAGAGCTCTGGGTGGAATTAGTTGCCTTACATATTGATTAAATTAACACATCTTTCTATATCTTTAAATTGGAATTAATGACACGAATTATGGCAACAAAATAATACTTAACAAGTAAGAAAAAATTCATGATATTGCTCATGTGTTGTCTGACACAAAGAGGGGTGTGTTATTAAAATCTGTAATAAAGGCTGATTCCAAGGACTCCAGCACAATGCCTGCTCAGGAGGCAGGTTGGGCTGAAAGGATATGTCAGGGACACAGCACGCAATGCTGTAGCAACTCCAGGCAGTGCTGCAGCCCATAGGGAAGCCTGAACAGGTGGCCAGAAACTGAGGAGGCCCCGAGGGCCAGTGCTTTCCTGAACAGAAATGCCTTCTTGAATCAGGCAAATAAGCCACGAAACAGAAATAAATTAGCCAATTTGTGATCTTTCATGTATGGTGCATTAAGACTCTTTCCGCTTTAACGTTCTTCACTCATGGCCCCACTGGTCAAGCCACTGACAAACTGGAGGGAACCTAGTGGTCCCTCCGGTGACAAACTGGAGGGAATTTAGAAAAAAGCACTAAAAGTGACATACCCTTTAAAAAGTAAATAATATGATTTACTTGTACTTTTTACAGCATAATATTTTAAAACAAGGTGTTTCTCTTTATTCTAGAATTCATACACAGAAAAAAAAACAAAAAAACATTTTTAACTCATGAATTAGCACTGGAAGCAAATGAATTGCTTCCATTTCACATTTTCACCCTTAAATTGGAAAAAAGTATGTAATCATATCTCTCTGCTACTGACTTAATCTAAAATTGTTTTGGTTTAAGCTACATGATACTACCCAACATCACAAATACACATTTATTTTGAAGCAAAACAAATGCATAAAAAACATTTTGAAAGCATTTTAACAGCTGTAGAGTACAGTTCTGAACAGTTCAGCACAATTTGTCAGCCACCATAAACACTGCACCACATCCCTCAATAATGAGGTACAAAGCTGTTAAACAAAAGACCCATTTAGGAGCCATAATAAGAGACTACTTTACATTCAGTTTAAGGATTTATTAATTAAAAATGTTATATATGGGATCATAATATTTCTACCTTTTTTTTTTAACTGACATGCTTGCAGTTTCAGAAGAAAAGTTTCTGATTTCCATGGGGAACAAATCAGTATGTGCAAGAGAAAATGGATTTTTTACGATTTGCTTGTGGAATACAAATACATGAGGATTTCTTTATGTAGAGAATGCTCAAAAATAATGCAATACAATGACTGAGACAGGTATTCTGCATTAAATTATTTTTTCCTTACAGCAGTTGGACATAAGAGTGTATAACAGCTAAGGATGTGCATTAATAATAATACTTAGCCCTTATGTGATGATTTGTCTTAAAAGCATTTACAGTCTTTATCTAATTAAACTGAACTACACCCATGTGAAGTACTTAAGCATTAATATCCCCCTGTTTGTTTTCCCTCATTTTTAACATGGAAAAACAAAGGTTGGATGACTTTCCTTAGGCCATCAACTGCGTCAGTGCCAGAGCTGAATTTAGAACACAGAATTAAGTGGGGTTCCTAGGCCTATGCTCACAACACCCCCTTTCAAAATCTCTAAATGGGCAATGTCTACTGTTAAATAAATACAATTAGAATCATAGAATCATAGAATATCAGGGTTGGAAGGGACCTCAGGAGGTCATCTAGTCCAACCCCCTGCTCAAAGCAGGACCAATTCCCAACTAAATCATCCCAGCCAGGGCTTTGTCAAGCCGGGCCTTAAAAACTTCCAAGGAAGGAGACTCCACCACCTCCCTAGATAACGCATTCCAGTGCTTCACCACCCTCCTAGTGAAATAGTGTTTCCTAATATCCAACCTAGACCTCCCCCACTGCAACTTGAGACCATTGCTCCTTGTTCTGTCATCTGCCACCATTGAGAACAGCCGAGTTCCATCCTCTTTGGAACCCCCCTTCAGGTAGTTGAACGCTGCTATCAAATCCCCCCTCATTCTTCTCTTCTGGAGACTAAACAATCCCAGTTCCCTCAGCCTCTCCTCATAAGTCATGCGCTCCAGACCCCTAATCATTTTTGTTGCCCTCCGCTGGACTCTTTCCAATTTTTCCACATCCTTCTTGTAGTGTGGGGCCCAAAACTGGACACAGTACTCCAGATGAGGCCTCACCAATGTCGAATAAAGGGGAACGATCACGTCCCTCGATCTGCTGGCAATGCCCCTACATATACAGCCCAAAATGCCGTTAGCCTTCTTGGCAACAAGAGCACACTGTTGACTCATATCCAGCTTCTCGTCCACTGTGACCCCTAGGTCCTTTTCTGCAGAACTGCTACCTAGCCATTCGGTCCCTAGTCTGTAGCTGTGCTGTCACTATCCAGCGTAGAGGTGCACCTATATCTGCAAGTGCATCTTGTTCATCATGTCAACTTTTTTTTTATAGGGAATACATACATATGCTAAAATCTTTGATCTAATGGTAGGAAATGTGGACTACTGCCAGCAATGAAGGCTAAGGACATGTAAAGAAAGATGAGGCATAGATTTGTGTACTGTTTCTTTAAAGCAAGATTCTGCCACAAACCAGCTGGAAACAAAAGGGGAAATTGCTTATCTGTAATTCCACTTCTCTGAAGAGTTTTTTGTTGTTTTTTTTTTTAAACTCAGTTCCCGCTCTTGGTCTTCTGCTTAAAAGCCCCAAGAGCAGGCATCCAGTCAACATGATATCTTTAGAGAAGTACTATTAATGCAGTTTCTAACTGGAGACTTTTTGGATATTGGTTACTCTACGGGCCAGAGGGCTAAGCCACAAACTCATCCAGTTGTAATGAGTAATGGCTCTTTTCCCACACAGTTTTCTTTGGGAATGTTCCTTTTTTGTACACATCATGGTTCAGTTTCTACCTCACCCCGCAAAGCTCATCAGAATTTTGTTTACTAAGCAAAGGAAGAACTTACCTACAATGCTGTCAATCTGCAAGTTGTTTGTGCTAGCTACATCTCCTCTGTTGTCTAAATGAGATTCTGCTCTGTCCATTGCTGGTGCATGGGGCTGTCAGGGAAAATTGAATCATTAATTCTAGAATAGTTAAAAATGGAAATGATAAAAAAGACCATTTGATCATTTTGCCCATCCTCTGCCAATAGAATATTGTTCTCTACAGAGTAACCTCTTGGGAATTAACTAATAATTAATTGCAAATAATTTTCAGTTCCTCAGTTTAAGGAACTGCAAAATCATGCCAGATGAAATGCTAAGCATTTCACCCAGTTCATTTTTAAAGCATTTTAGCCAATATTACCCTGCTCTGTTGTTATCCCATTAGTACAGTGTTGTGGGATTTCCCAATTGTATACACCAATGAAAATATCTTTACACAAAGAGTTTTGGATCATGTACTTTCAAATTCCTCTTTAAGACTCACTTCAGCAATGGCCAGGGCCGGCTCCAGGCACCAGCCCTCCAAGCATGTGCTTGGGGCGGCACCTGAAGGGGGGCTGCGCTCACCCGGGGGGAGCGGAGCCGCGGCGGGCTCGCCGTCCTCCCCCGGCGCTCCGGCCCGTCGGGGAGAGCGGGGCCGCCCTCCCCCGGCGCTCCAGCCGGTCGGGGAGAGCAGGGCCCCGGCCGGGCTCGCCGCCCTCCCCCCCGGCACTCCGGCCGCCCTCCCTACGGCGCTGTGGCCACCGGGGAGAGCGGAGCCACGGCGGGCTCACCGCCCTCCCCTGCCGCACTCCCCGCTGGGGGGCGGGGGCAGGTGGCAGGAGGCTTTTTTGCCTCGGGCGGCAAAAAAGCCAGAGCCGGCCCTACAAAAACTGAGTCAATGAGGTGGTTTTTTTTTTATTATTATTATTATTTAGATCAGGTGTCCCCAATGCAGTGCCTGCGGGTGCCATGGCACCCGCCGGGGCGTCTAAGTGCGCCCTCGTACTGGCTGGTGGACAAGCATCCGCTGAAATGCTGCCGAGAATCAGCGTCATCCAGAGGTGTCGTCGCCGAAATGCCTCCAATTTGGCGGCATTTCGGCGGCGATGCCTCTGGATGACGCTGCTTCTCGGCGGCATTTCGGCGGCGACGCCTATTGACATTGCCACTTGTCAGCGGCATTTCGGCGGATGCTCGTCCGCCTCCACGGTCCTCTGTGGCTCGTCGTCTGGCGCTTGCCAGACAAAAAAGGCTGGGGACCACTGATTTAGATGAATGATTTTTTGTCTATTATTTATACAAAATAGAGTCCACCATGCTCTGCATTAACCATAGCTGGGTAAAGATGTAATTTTTTCCCCATAAATCTTGCCCATCATCTCTTTCCTGCTGTGTGTTGCCCTTTGCTACTTACACCTAAATCTATGCCAGGGATCCTGCAATGTGATGCACACAGGTGCAAGGATCTACCTGTGCTTATGACATTGCAGGGTTGTCACCTTAAATTGTAAGCTCTTTTGGGTCTGTAGTCAGTGTGCACTGGACTTTCCATTGGCTTTTGGTCAATGTGAAATAGCATATAATGATTAAGTTGTGGAAACAGATTTTCAGAATATAAATTTGTGTTTGTATGAACACCTATTATTAACATTAACGTTAATACCTTACATTTAAAAAAGCCTATTTACCAGAGCTGAAAACAAATCATAAGGAAAATTGAATCAGAAGAAAAAATTAAACATAAATATGTGAATAATAGTTGGGAATTGTTTAAGAATGGGTTATTAGATGTCAAGTCTCTCTCCCCTACCCCACCACACACACACATTCTTCCACCATTATGTAAAAAGGCTTGGTTTGGTTTAAAACAAAATTTTGGTTAAGAGGGGAAGTGAAAGTATCAATTATTTAAAATAAATACATGTAAAGAATGGGGAGGTTGATAGCTATTAGTATACATCACAAATTAGGAAATGAAAATAATTGATAAGGAAAGCTAAAGGTATCACTGTAAAATCTATGACTACTAGGGTTAAGGAAAATAAGAAGGAATTCAAATATACCAGAAACAAATAAAATCCTAGGAATGGTATATGTCTGACACTAGCTAAGAATTGTAAAATTGTCACTTGTGATGCAGAAAAGGCAGAAATAGTCAATAAATATTTCTGTTTTGTATTTGGAAAGAAGCAAGAAGATGCATTTATCTTACAGTGATAAGGACATATATTTTTATTCCAAAGTAACTGGGAATGATGTTAAACAGCAGCTATTGAAGTTACCCATTTTTAAATTGGTAGGAATGAATAACTTGTACCCAAGAATATTAAGGAATTCTTTGAACTATTAATGTTGATTTTTGACAAATCTTGGCACACCAGGAAAGGTCCAGAGAACTGGAAAAAAAACTAATGTTTTTCCAGTATTAAAAAAGGGTAAACAAGATGATCCAGGTAACTATAAGTCAGTCATTAATATATGGAGATATATGCCTAGCTCATAGAAGTGGAAGGGACCCTGAAAGGTCATTAAGTCAAGTCCAGCCCCCTGTCTTCACTAGCAGGACCAAGTACTGATTTTGCCCCAGATCCCTAAGTGGCCCCCCAAGGATTGAACTCACAACCCTGAGTTTAGCAGGCCAATGCTCAAACCACTGAGCTATCCTTCCCCTGGGCAAAATTATGGAAAGGCCAATATAGGATGCAATCAGTCAAGAATTAAAGGCTGATATTACAATAAATGCCAATCAACATAGTTTTGCAGAAAATCTGTTTTACAAAATAAACTTGATATTGTTTTTAGATGAGATTACATGCTTGGTTGATAAAGGTAATTGTGTTGACATAATATACTTAAACTTCTGTAAGGCTTAGTCGCACATGACATTTTGATAAAAAGAAATCATTAGACAATATCAGTGTAGCCCATACTAAATGGAATTAAAAACTGGTTAACTGTTAGATGTCAAAAAGTAATTATAAATGAGGAATCATCATTTTGTGAAGTGTTTCTATTGTGTTTCCACAGAGATCTTATTCTTAGCCCAGAGCTATTCAATATCTGGAAGAAAACATAAAATTATTGCTGATAAGATTTACAGATAACACTCAAATTGAAGTAGTAGTACATAATGATGGGGACTGGTCAGTTATACAAGGTGATATGGATTGATAGTTAAGTTGGGCTCACTTGAACAACACGAGTTTGCAATATCATACACCTAGAAACAAAGAATGAAGGTCACACTCACAAGATGGGGGGGTCAGTATCTGGAATGCAGTTACAATGAGAAGGAGTTGGGGTAGAGCTGGGTGAAATTTTTTACACAAATAGTTTATTCACTGAAAAACAGTCATTGGGTCCGAGAGAGTATGTGTGAGAATTATTCTGTAACCTAGTGGCTAGGATACAAACACTTGGGAGGTGGGATACACAGGTATAAGGCCCTGCTCCGTTGGCTATTTAATTATTTATACACAGAGTAGAGGTTTCAACAGGAGAGTGAGAGTACATCACCTCAGAATAGCCTATATCCTCATGGTTAGGGCACATATGTGGAAGGTGAGAGATGCCAGTTCAAGTCCCTACTCAAGTGATTATTTTATACAAAGTGCAACAGTTTCAACAGCAGAGACTGAGATAGTGTTATCCCAGAATACCCCTTAGTCCAGTGGTTAGCAGGAACTCTCTTGGCAGGTGGGAGAAAACCCAAGTTCAAATCCCTGCTTCACATGAGGCAAAGGGAAAAACTGAACCTGGGTTTCCCCCATCCCGGATGACTATCTTTACCACTGGGTTCAAAGTTATAGACACTCTATCACTGCCAATTTAAAAGTGCCCAAAAATAATGTTTCGGGTTAAAAAAAAGGTTTCATGCAACCCAAAAAGCACTTTGTTGATTTGCCAACAATATTGGAATTTTTCAGTTTCAGTTTGACAAGAAACAAATTTGTTTTCAGTTTTTTGGAACTTCCACTGAACCAAAAAATCTGTTATTTTCCTAGCCCTAGTCAGAGGTTCCTTTGATCCGTGCAGGGCCGGCTCCAGCATTTCTGCCGCCCCAAGCAAAAAAAAACCAAAAACCGTGATCGCAATTGCGATCAGCGGCGGCAACTGGGGAAAAAAAAAAAAAGCCGCGATCGGCGGCGGCAGTTCAGCGGCAGGTCCTTTGCTCCTAGAGGGAGTGAGGGACCTGCCACCCCCGAATTGCCGCAGGTGCCGCCCCTCTCCCTTGGCCGCCCCAAGCACCTGCTTGTTAAGCTGGTGCCTGGAGCCGGCCCTGGATCCTTGCCTCAGAACAGTCTCAGGATTCAGGCTGTTGTAGCTGGTTAAAAAGCACTGACAAGCCTCTTTGCTAGCTGGAGTTTTAATGCAAACAATCTGAGGACAACACTGATGTAATCAACAGTTCTGCTGTTAGGCAACCTTATCCACATGCATACCAGTCAGTAAAAAACCTGGTGCTACACTATGAAATTTTATACATACTGTAAATTTCTGTAACTCCTAGTACAGAAGAAGCTGCAGCGAGCAGTAGGGTAAACTAATAAATAATTGGAAGAGCCTCACTGTTGCTCTTGCTAACACAAATATAAAATCTTTTGCTAAATTCAAGATGCTATATACTTCTCATAGATGAAACTTGACTTGTCTGTCTGTTTCCATTACTAAAACTACATGGAAATGACAAGCAGATTTAAGGCTGCTTGTGAATAGATACCATCGCATGAGGAGATTTCAAATTCTGAAGCTGTGGTTATGTTCTTTGTTGAAGCAGGCTCTGTTGATTTCATACTCAAGAAATCATAATAGCTGTACAGCATCAGCTGATAGGATAAGCCCTCGGTGAACTGATATGATGGTAACTTGGACCAGTACACAGTACTTCTGACAGAGATTTTAAAGTTGATTTAATATCTTTTATTTTAGCTCTCACAACTTCTGGATTCTCTCAGTCTAATGAAGGTGGCCTATCTTTGTTATCAGTAAGCAGCTGCTACACTGTTGGACAAATTTTACACACAATAGATTCCCTGGTGCGTTACTTTCAATAGCATAATACATAAAGAGAAAAATCTGTCTAGAAGAAATGTCAGTTCCAAAAGCTAGAGAGGAGCAGTTGCCTACTACTTCAACCAAGAGGAAAAAAAATGCAGGGGAAAGCAGAGCTAGCAACATCATTAGACTGCCCAGATCAAAGCAACCTCTGTCAATGCATTAGTTTTAGAAAGGTAAGGCTTCCAGTGAATGCATGCATACTTTTGAGCATGTTCCCACATATGTGTGCACCAAGGGGAACTAATCAAATCTATGTAGGCAAAGAGGCTCAGAAATAAATAAAAAAGATGTATGCAACAAAGAGAAAAAATAGGAAAGAAAAGTTACAGAACTGCCAGAGTGTGTTGTAAAGGAAAAGGAAAATAGAAAGCTGAAAAAGCTTAAAATGCGCAACACATTTTTAGTGTGCCAGTCACCAGCAGAAAAATAATAGAGGTTGTTTGCATGTAATCTGAAAATTTAAAGATCTGATACCTTTTGGAGTGGGTGTCAGAATAGAAAGCAGGTGGAAAACAAGCACTCTTGAATAGGTGGGGATCCTTGAGAAAGGCAGCAAAGGAGAGCCCTATGATATTTCCCTGGTATATCTGTCTATGTTACAGTTTCTATTTTCATGATTTAAAAAAACTTGTGCTGCTTTTACTTCTTTTATTACTTGGAAAGTTGATAAGGAAACAGCTGCAAGGTTTATAACTAAAGTGATAACTCTGATTTAATAGCTTTCTTTCTTTAATCTGATCATCTTCCTTTTGTCACTTGTGCTATAGAACCTATTTCTGAGCACAACACAAATACAATTTTGTGTTCTCACCACAAGTCATGGTCTTTAACTGCTCTTAAACATTTCAGTTATTTGCTACAGCAAAGTTTAGTTCAGGGCAGATTGAGATCCATGCGGAGATCTCTACATTTTCTGGTACATAGCATACTTCATGCCACATGCTACACTGCCAACTGTTAGCAAACAAAACAAATTGTATTTAATCAAACACCATAGAAAGATCTCTGAAAAACAGCTATTTAATTTGGCCCTGATCCAGCAAAGCACTTGAGCATATGCTTAACTTTAATCTCATGCTTAAGTTCATATCTATTCGGAAACATATTTAAGCATGTTCCTTTGCTTTAAAGTGATTTGCTGAATTGGAACCATAGCCATTTAAAATGATTATGCATTCCTTGTTAGGATAAAACTAACATTGAAGCTACTTGAGATTTGAGCATTCAAGGACTGCAGGGTGGTAAAGATTGTGTAGGAGACATGCATATTACATGGCTTATTATAGGTGGCATGGCAGTGCCACTATAGTTAAGGTTCTGACATGACATCTGTTTAAAGGTTGATCTTTCTAACATGCTTAGTTTAATTCCTTTGAAATTTGGCATACCTCAGGCAGATACAGGGTAGGATTAGTGACTCAAATATGGGGTCATTTAAGGTAGGGGGTTGCAGAAATATAACCCCTCCCCTAAAATAGCCATTTTTCAAAATGTTTCTAGGTAGGCCTTTTTTGCTTGGAGCTAGAGATCAAACTATTGATGTTATGTGGATCAAACTGGACTCATTTTTTCCCCAAGGTAATACATGGCATGTACTACATTTTTGGAGGAGCCAAATCAGCTGAACATCCGAAGAAGTGGGCTGTAGCCCACGAAAGCTTATGCTCTAATCAATTTGTTAGTCTCTAAGGTGCCACAAGTACTCCTGTTCTTTTTGCGGATACAGACTAACACAGCTGCTACTCTGAAACCTGACAGCTGAACATGAGTTCCCATTCCAAGCTGTGACCAAAAACCCTAACACCACCCTGGGATGCATAAACAGGGGGATTGTGAGTAGGAGTAGAGAGAATATTTTACCTCTATATTTGGCACTGGTGAGAATGCTGCTGGAATATTGTGTCCAGTTCTAGTGTCCACAATTCAAGAAGGATGTTGATAAAATAGAAAGGGTTCAGAGGAGAGACACAAGAATGACTGAAGGATTATAAAACATGCCTTATAAAACAAGGACAGACTCAAGGAGCTCAATCTATTTAGCTTTACAAAGAAAAGGTTAAGGGGTGACTTGATTACAGTCTACCAGTATCTGCATGGGGAACAAATATTTAATCATGGAATTCACAATTCAGTACAACTGCACCTGTATTCCCCCTCTGTGGTCTAGCAATGGCTCCCACTCTAGGCTCAAGGCTTCTCAGCTGTCACCTCTCTTGAGTGAAGACCGGCATTGCTCTGTTTTTTTTCTAGGCTGCATAAATCCCCACCTACACTGTGAGTTCTCCAGCAAGTCTAACTGCCTAAGCAGACCTGCTTTACTTTTCTTCTCAGGCTATGGACAGCAAAATTGCCCACAGTGACAAAGTTAGCACACAGTCCTTTCTAAGCAAGCGCACTTATTCTTAAGGTGAAAGCATTACAGAAAAAAAAAACATATTTAAAACAATTACCTGACTTAACCCCTGACTCTAACAAGGGCTCTGACAGGTTATCAGTCCTTCAATCCTGACCAAGGGTTTTTTTCTGTGATTACAAGTTCATAACAACTGTTAGCTCAGAACAAGCACACCCATTAATCTAAGTCACTTTCCTTTATAGAGTTTGGGTTTTGATCTTGGGACCCTGGGAACAGGTAATCAGCAGGCAGTTGCCCTTTCCTCTGGACATAGCTTCAAAAGGCTGCATTTTTGCATAACAGGAGGTGAGGGGTGGATGTGAAATTTGCATTCACCTCCCTCTAGATATTTCCCAGGAATTCCACTAAACATGTATTGTCCTAAAAGCTAACTCTTGTGTGCCACATCATTCAATATAATCCTTTGATCATCCAGGCCCACAATAACCTTTGTATACAATACAACAGACTCCAAAGATATTTAAACTCAACTGAATAATGGCTCCCAAAGATATTAGAGGAAATTGCCTTATCTGTCCAATGGGCTCTTCTATCTAGCAAAGAAAGGTAAACACGATCCAATGGCTGGAAGTTGAAGCTAGACAAGTTGAGACTGGAAATAAGGCATTATTTTTAACACTGAGGTTAATTAACCATTGGAAAAGCTTACCAAGGTTTGTAGTGAATTCTCCATCACTGACAATTTTAAAATCAAGAATGGGATTTTTTTCTAAAGGTTTGTTTTGTGGAAATTCTATGGCCTGTTTTATACAGGAAGTCAGACTACATCTAGGATTGGCAATCTTTGGCCCGCGGCCCACCAGGGTAAGCACCCTGGCGGGTCGGGCCGGTTTGTTTACCTGCCGTGTCCGCAGGTTCGAGCAATTGTGGCTCCCACTGGCCACGGTTTGCCGCTCCAGGCCAATGGGGGCAGCAGGAAGCAGCGGCCTGCACATCCCTCAACCCGTGCCGCTTCCCGCAGCCCCCATTGGCCTGGAGTGGTGAACTGCGGCCAGTGGGAGCCGTGATCGGCCGAACCTGTGGACACGGCAGGTAAACAAACCGGCCCGGCCTGCCAGTGTAAGCACCCTGGTGGGCTGTGGGCCGAAGGTTGTCGATCCCTGGACTACATGATCACAATTGTCCCTTCTGGACTTGAAATCTATGAATGACATGGGGTTGGTAACTATAGACTGATTTGGCTTGGAATGCAAATTGTGGGACATGGTATAGCTGTCTACCTCACTGCTAACTCCTACCAACACAATACCCTTTCCTGTTAAAAAAAAAAAAAAACCTATGAAATTAAACTTCAGAACTAAAACTATGTTCATACAGAGTTGAGGTTGCTTGGTGGTATGTTGTCCCCTTGCAAAACTCAACATTTCTGAAAACCAGGAAATGCAGAGATAAGGTTGTTCATGCAAACTTAACGCTGCCCTCCTACAGCAAGGCCACCATAGGCCCCATTAACACATACACCTTTAATCTGCCAAGCCCACTGTGGCTGAAATGTACAAATTCTTCACTTCCTTTTACAACCCATTCACTGTCATTCACAGGCAGAGGCTACTCTAGCTACAAGCAGAATAGGCAGTTTCCTAGGACAGAAGACTGACACCAGAAGCAGCAAGGGATGAAGCTGGAAGGGCTGACCTGAGGAGAGCTCCAAGGAGCAGGAAATAGCCCCCAGTTGGACTGCTGGAGAAGTGTTCCTGCCCCATCCCCAGCTGCCCCTTGCTTCTGGTGTGGGGAAGATCATGGCTGCTACCAAACCTAAGGTGCTGAGAGGCCGGGGGCTGCTCCTGACAGCACTGAAACAGCTGCCGGGGCTTCTGTCACAAACACAGCAACTCACCTGGCTCCATGTCGGTGCTCAGACTGCACCTGGTGCTCCATGCAGGGTCCCTGGACCCTGCCCCAGCCACTGCTTCAACTCGCCCATGTCCAGGCTCTGGAAACACTGCCAATGTGTGGTCAATGAGCCTGACAATGAGGAGTTCATCCAGAAAGGTGCAGTGTGACAGACTGAGGATTGCTGGGGACCAGCCAATGGGTGTGGAGGGGGTGGGGCTTGGGTGAGGAATGTGTGGGGGTGGGCAGAGAGTGCATGGGCTGAGGAGAAGGGCTGGATTGGGGTGCAGGGACTGAAATGCAGAGTCCTTGATTCTGTCCAGTGGGAAGGAGCCCACCTGCCCTGTGCAGGGGATCAGCACCCACAGCCCAGATGGTTTTGTGAGGGACAAAGGGGTCCACGCTACCTGATAATGGGGCCATATGGGCTGGGAGCTACCACTTGCTGGTGCTTAGGTGTCACTGTGGTTGAGTTGAACTTTTCCAGGGAAAGGAGCTGCCACTGTCCAGGAGTGCTGAGCTTGGGCTCGCTCCCCTCTTGTTCCCCAGGCAGCAACCACCTGGAAAGGGTCATTGGGAAGGACAACCCTGACTGGGGGTATCAACCATTCAGGGAACAGGTCTGAATTGCTTGCAGGGCCTAGAGCAGAGGCCAGGGGCAGGGATGAAGGTGGAACAGGACTTTCATTCTGGCCAGGCCCTGGCCAACTCATCCCATACAGTCTGTTCCCTTCCCACACAGTCTGTCACTGGGGCCCAGCAGCCTCTTCAGCCCCAGGCAAGGGTCTGCAGCATCTGCCTCTGACCCAGATGCAAGAAGTTTGGGGGTGGTGGGCTGCCCTAAACTGCTAATGGGGTAGTAGTGGGGCAGTAGACTGTAGTTTTCCCTAGGGTGGCGGATTGTCTCGAGCATCATCTGTCCACAGGATTCCATCTAACACTATCAATCGGGGGGCGGGGGGAGGGGAAGGGAAGAAGGTTGTGCACACCATTTTCCCTCTACCCTCTTTGAGTAATACCTGAATATGCACTTAGCACACATTCATGCTTGCTGTTGGCACTGTAAGAGTCGGAAGGTTCCAGATTCTGGCATACTCTCACACACTTGGCCAACCCTTGAGAGAGAGAACACCACATTTGTACCACTTCACAGCCTTCTATGACCCCCTTCCGCTCACTCTCAGGATACCTTCTCAACTTACACTTTCACTTAACCATCATTAAAGTATTAAAGTCCTCTCATATTGCATCTCACTGCTGACATTATCCTTTGTAATAAAAGCTCTATGCCCTGCTACTGACATAACCTACACTATTCTGCCTTGAAATGATTCATACTGTATGCTGAAGGTGCATCTTCTTTCCTTTCCTCATACACGAGAGGGTGCAAAACATAAATCTACTCATATCATAATCACAGTTCTGTCACACACCTCAAAGCAATCCACACATGTCCTCACATCACAAAGACACCTTTACCAAGCAGCCCAACTACTGTCTCCACCATTTAGTGTAGGTACACCTGGCACCTAACACACTGACTGCACCTGGAGTGTATCCAAATAATTCCCATTGGCAACTGCCAGTTCCAGGAGTGCAGACGGCATGGACAACTTTTTTTTTTTGTCCTTGAATAGTGTTAACTGGAATCCTGTGAGTGAGAGTGAATGTGTTGTAAAAGGAGATGAACAGTTTGTATATTTCAGCAACTGAATGAAAGTCCTGTTCCACCTTCATCCCTGCCCCTGGCTTCTGCTCTAGGCCCTGCAAGCAATTCAGATTTGTTCCCTGAATGGTTGATACCCCCAGCCAGGGTTGTCCTTCCCAATGACCCTTTCCAGGTGGTTGCTGCCTGGGGAACAAGAGGGGAGCGAGCCCAAGCTCAGCACTCCTGGACAGTGGCAGCTTCTTTCCCTGGAAAAGTTCAACTCAACCACAGTGACACCTAAGCACCAGCAGGTGGTAGCTCCCAGCCCATATGGCCCCATTATCAGGTAGCGTGAACCCCTTTGTCCCTCACAAAACCATCTGGGCTGTGGGTGCTGATCCCCTGCACAGGGCAGGTGGGCTCCTTCCCACTGGACAGAATCAAGGACTCTGCATCTCAGTCCCTGCACCCAATCCAGCCCTTCTCCTCAGAGTAAAGGTGTGTCTGTTAATAGGGTGTATTGTGGCATTGCTGAAAAAGGGCAGAGTTATGTTTGCATGGGCAACCTTAACTGTACATTTCTTTGTTTTCAGAAGTTTGAGTTTTGTTCAACACAACCCTTTGCAAGGGGACGACATTCGACCAAGCATCCTTAATTCTATGTTAACACAGTTTTTTGCCATTGTTATATTTAAGAATCCAATCCTGCTGCTATTCAGTCCATTAACAATAATTACCACTGACTTCATTGGGAGATGGATTGAGCTCTAATAGCTTTACAGAGAGCAACTGGTTAGGTCAGAAGCCAAAAAATTGTAGTAGCAATCGATTGAAACATATTTTCATCTATAGTGTTGCTTTATATGTCATTTTAATGACTACAGAATGCAAAAAAAAACCAAAAAAACCCACACAAATAAAAAACAAAAGAAAACAAAGAAACCTAAGCGCTAAGACAATGTCAAGGTTACAAACAAAATTTAAGCACTCAGGTCATGACATTTTCAGAGTTAAGGTTGTGTTGACCATCTTAATTTGGCCAGGCACATTATCCATATTTTCTAATTTGAATTAGTAACACTGTAATGTACAATAGTTTCCATCTAAGAAGGGAGAGAGGAATTGAAAGTATTAGAAATCCATAATATGGATGAATTAGGGCAGTGCAATCTGTTGGAACTGATTAGCTCTGGGGTGTGTTTGATCTTGCATGATGTTCCATGCTGTAATAACACTACATTTTTGCACCAAATTTTATGTGTATTCATAAAAGACAGAAAAGCTAGAGGTACTTTAAGTTATATGGGCATCTTACCAGCTCCACAGTACAGATTTTAAGTACCTTGCTCCCCATGTTTAACCTATCTATAGTACAAGTACTTTACAAGCATGCCTGTATTGTAAGTTTCTTTGTCTGCAGCTATTTGGTTTACATATATAGTCTGCTGGCTTTGCCTGCAAAGTTCCTAATCCTTATTGAACCAACAAGTGGTCTTTTGGTTAATGCACTGGACTGAAAACCAGGGGTGAAATCCTGGTCTCATCGAAATCAAGAAGGCATGATGTGGATACATTTACTAGTGAAGGTGTGGTTCTCAGATGTAACAGTGATGGGGTAAGCCCATATGCCCTATATGTGCAGAGGTTTAGATGTTAACAAATGAACACATTTTAAGAGAACTGGAGCCTGTTCATCATCTCCTTCCAAATTATGGTAGTGTGTGTGTGTGTGGGGGGGGGGGGGGGGGGGGGTGGGACAAGTGATGATGATGATGATGGTTTCAGGGCAGTGGGATTTGAAGGATGATCAGCAAAGATTTGTACTAATTGCAGTTTGCCCTCCAAGCAAGTGGATATAACTGTCAACAAAGAGTCCCAATTATCTAATTAGGAAGCAACAAATGCATGTAATAAAATCTTAATTAGTAACTATAATATAATTTGCTTTTGATGAATAATCTAACATCTAAATCAGCCTTCTGTATATCACTAACAACTCTCTCTTCCTCCCTTTTTTGATCATTATATTGAGTTTATGTGAAAGAAGAATCTCCCTTATGATTGTCTCTCATGATATTTGTTTATCAGATTGCCTGCTTGTTTGTTTCTATCAAGGAAATCGGTTTAAAATAAAGTCAGCCTAGAAATGAAGATCTAATTTTGAAAGTTAATTCAAGTTTTGTGAATTATTAGAATATTTTTAATGAGGATTTTACTTTCTTACCATATAGTGAAAAATGACCTTCTTTGTAATAAATGTGCCAAGAATTATCTGAGTGCCTCTTTCAATTACCAATGGCATTAATGAGAATCTAGGTACTGGTCCAGAAAGATTAAAAGCAGTCAAAATAATTATTTTGGACCCATCCCATTTGGCTTAATCTCATGAGGAGCCCCACTGAAATCAACAGGACTACTTGTTTGAGTAAGGTGAAGAGCATTTAGATCTCTATCAAGATGAGAATGCTCCAGATTTATTAAAAAGATGTTCTCTCCTACAATGTATTCTCTGAGCTACTGGGACGGTAATTAAGAATCGCCTGATCGCCTCTTCTATTCAAAATAGAGGGAAGCCAGGTGATTCCAAAACCTACAGAAGAGGGTTGACTAGTGTCTCCATGGTATACTCATTCCTGGTACAGAATTCCTCTGCAAAGACCACATGGCCGGAGCTTCATAGATAGCTGGAAGGGGCAGGACTGAGGGGGCAGCTACTTCCATTTTGTGGCAACTTCTCCCTAGAAACCAATAGGGTTTAGCTATGTAGAACACATGGGTGTCTCTTCCTGCTGAAAGAATTATTCCCATCAGGGGCAATGGTGAACGGCCATTCCATGTCAATAGGGTTTATTTAGAAGCTGTGCTGACACAGAGTCCATAAACCTATCTTGAGGTACAGGTCTTCTGTGTTAATGACACTGGCTTTGGCTAGTTGTCCAGAGATTTGCTCAGACTGTTGGACATGTGTAAGTTGAAGGATCTCCCAAATGAATGATTTGAAGAAGTATCCCCAAATGGAAACTCAGAGTTAACTCTCTGCTACAAGAGGTTTCCCCATGAGAACATACTGTACTTTATCTATCACCAACATTAAGCCTTATTATAAATACCCTGACACCCTTAGGATTTGTTAGTCTTGAGTGCTACGTACAGTTAAATTGTAATGAAGATGTAGTGCTGCAGTCGCTATACTGTAATTAAGCTTTCATTAGAGTTATATATATATATATATATATATCCTGTTCTTCAAGTATTATAAGCTCTAACATGCTATTGTAACATTCTGTGGCTCTATAAACATACAGTCATCACAGTTATCAGCAGAGCCTGAAGCTGGGATCTTCAGTACCAAAAGCGCATGCCTTTGCCACTTGAGCTAAAGAACTCCTTTAGCTGTGAGCAAACTATGTAGACTCTGGGCCAACCAACAGAGGGAGATGTGACCACATACACTAGAACAGTATATGACACCATACCAAATTTATTCACCTAGCACACTTTTGGTACTTTGTAAGTATTCATCATAAGCACTATGTACTTTTCGTGAAACCTGGTGGCATTAGTATTAATACTATTATTTTTACAAACATTAGTTGAATCAATTTGGTATCTTCTTAAAGTTCATGTATTTCACTGAGAACTGTAAAGAGTATGTGTGTGCATGTGTGGGGGGAGGAGAGGGATATGAAAAGGGGTGCAATATAGACACATTGGTTCCTTGAAGCCATTCACCGCATTTTAAATGTTAGGTTGTAAGATTTTTGGGGAAAGGACTCGCTTTTATTTTTATACACAATGGAGGCCCAAATGCTGGTTGGGGCCTCTTGATGCGATTGTAATTAAATAAATTAAATGAATAAAATAAAACAAAGGAGGGTAGGATGGGGCATGGGGCAGAAGTCAGGATACCTTTGTTCTATTCCTAGCTTTCTCACTGATTTGCAGTGTGACCATGTCACCTTTTCTGTTGCCTACTGTTTGTCTTATCTAACTGTAAGGGTCTGTCTCTTACTGTGTGATTGTAGAGAGCCTAGTATAATGTCCAGGTTCTGGGACACCCTCCCAGCAGCAGTGTCATCTGTCCATGGGTTGCAGATAGTGGGCTGCCCTCCAGATATGCAGGGTAGCTGTGATATAAGCAGATAAACCTGTCAAATAAGCAGTTATAGACAATCTGATGGCAGTACCAAGAGTGAGTGGTGGAGCAGCAGGTGGTGCTGCTAACCCTATAAAATATCATAGATGCCCCACTCTATTACAACAAACAGCGGCATGTGATTGCCCTGCCAGAAGTAATTCTGGAAAGGAAAAGGAATGATGATGGGTCAATGACATTCACTCGAAGGAACTTCAAACTTAAACTTGCGCCCGCACTGCCCACTGCTTGTGTGGACAAGAGAGTGGGACTGAAACTACACACACCTTTTCCCACTCTAATCCAATCGCGGTGCGAGTGATTCAACAATGCAACACTGACACTGCAACCTCTCAATCAGCCTAAAAGAAACTGAGGTAATGTATCAACTATTGTGACAATTGGTTTATAACTTTTGCCTGCTTAGGAATTTACCATGGAAAGTAGGTCAAGTTATTTTCAACAAAAAATGTTATAATCAGGTGCAAAAGAACCAGACAGAGAAAAATTAGTCGAAGCATAATTGGCCACATTAATATAATTTGGAGACTGTGTTAAAATCATGCTTGGTATAGAACAGAAGATGTAGAACTGGAAATGAATGAACCAAAATGGTATGTCTAATATTAGGCCTAACCAGGGGAAAAGTAATGAGGGCCTGGGCTATTCCATCCATCATCCACTTTTTGGGCCCTTAAAAAAAAGCCTTTTTAGGGAAAATAGAGAAAAACAAACTGAGGCTACTGGAGCAAGCTTCTCCAGCGTGTCTGCAACTCTTGCCACTTTCTGGGACCCCAGATCTTCTTTGCCTTAATCCTGAGGGATGTCCTGACCAGCTCGGGCCAGAGAGAGGGATCCAGGTGACATCAGCACCCATCTCAGCTCCGGCTGAATCCAAAACACCACCTGAGATGAAACGGGGCTGGACTTTAACAGCAGCAGTATCAATAACAGCTTTCGCCCATCTCAACTAACTTCTCTTTTCGCCAAAAGGACTGTTATTGACATATTTTATATCATAGAAGAGGCTGTTGAACAAGGGTTTTTTTCCTTCTCTCCAGCTAAAAGAAAAAGGACAAGAAATCTTGTTAAAATAAGCGCTGTACTTAATACTTTACATTTCAAAGGCTTTAACTGTTTTTCCTTCTTTTCTGTATCTTTAATAAAAGATTAAAACGTTTTTTAATGGTGTGTTTGCCATAGTACTCAGCAGGCTAAGGTCTCTGTCTACCAAACCCCAGACTTTATTTAACGCTGTTTAATGTTGGACTGTGACTGGGATATGTTAACACCTTCGGCCCATTTAGTCCATCTAAATTAATGCAACACAACCTGTGCTGGGGGACGCACATATCTACCCAATTATTAAAATCAAAAACATGCCTCAAATCCATGCAGTTTTACTTCCTAGAGAGTGTGCTGTCACAGAATGCCACAATTGATGGTGAGATTTTCCCTCATGTAGCCAAGGCCAGCTCTGCATTTGGCATACTGCCACACCCTGTGTGCTGTCTTCCGTTTGTTTGAATGGCTAAATGGTAGGACAAGATTCCTAGTGTTGAAATACTTAATTGTTGTCGGATGTCTGGTATTCCAAGCATGTTCGTAACAACTCAGCTGCATTGGTCAGGGCATTTCATCCATATGGCTGACTCGAGAATACTCAAGGCCATACTTTATGGTCAGCTAAAGCAAGGCACCCATTCTCATGGTAGCCAGTACAAACAATATAAAGACACATTGAAGTCAATCTTGAAAGTATGTCAGGTTGACCCCAGAACTGGGAAGCAACAGCCCACAAAAAAGCAAGGAGGTGGCAAATTTATCACGTTGCTGTTAATCACTTTGACATAAGGCACTTTAATGCCTTCTGTGAAAAAGATGATCAGAGCAAAGCAAGGATACAACAGCCTGAATTGGTCATTGACAATTTGGTTTGTCCCACATGTAACCACATTTGTGGTTCTCACATTAGTCTGACCTCACATATCCATGCTCAGCTACATTTGCTGAATCCTCATAGATCGACATCAATGTGAGACTTTCTTATCATCAGTATAATGTGGTCCAGATCTCAATTGGGATCTTTTGGTGTTACTGGAATATTGCTCTTAATAACAATTAATAATCAAAGAAGGAAGATGACACTTCTTTGTCTGTCGGTTTATTACTGGATGCCAATAATTTCAAGTCAAGGATTCCAAACAATGGGCATTATAGCAATTACTTTCTATTATGTTAATAGTGGTATGTGTATTTTTTAAGCATGTATATTGTGGCTGTGAGAGATTTATTGGGTTAATTATACTTGTAACTGTACGGATAATTGCAGTTCCTGGTCTGTGGATTAAGTATCTTCCTTTGTGGTATGAGTTGCTTTCACAGTATCCCATGGAAGAGTCAGAATAAGACAGCTGAAATTGAACCTGAAAGGGATTCATATGTAGTTTAACCATTCCCCTGCTGGTCACTACCACAACACACAGGCAGAGTACCCTGTTCCCACGCACACCAGACAGTGCTGGGAGTCAGGTTTGCCCAGTGCATCAGGTAAGTGAAGCAGCAATCAAGTGGTTTAATGGCAGATTTGTTTATCACAAGGAAGGGAATAGAAGCACATAGGTTCCAGAGGGCTGAGAGTAGTGCGATCTTATACATCATGCTTGATGCAAGAAAAAGATAGAGCAGTATGAATTAAGGACAGAGCGGACAGGACTGGAATAATATCGCTTGTTTGGAGGAATTCATTAGTTAGATTCTAAAACATACTTTAATATAGCTGTGGCAATTACCCTGGGATCATTTTGTTTAGCTGAAAATCTGAGCTGCCCTAAGGGGCCAACATTTCTGCTACTTGTGCTGTATCTCCCTTCTTCAAAGTGTATTGAATATGCCTGTCTTTTTCAATAGACCGGTATTCACTATTCATTTTAAAATGCAGGCTTTGCTGTGATATATTGCAACACCAAATCTTGCATCATAATGTTCAGACTAAAAGCTAAACATTTCTACTTATTACAATAAAGACAAATTTCATATTCCAGTTTGTAAAGAATATTTTTTTTTGCAAACCCAACAAGGAAATAAATAGAGCTGGACAAATATTATGAAAAAATGTTCTGCAAATATTAATAAGAATGTTTAATTTAATTTACATTGCATTCATGGCTCTTTTATGTTCGCTTCTTGAGAATTTTCTGGTGGATGTGTTTACTGGTAGGGATTACTGCAGAAATGATGCGTCTGAAAGCAAATGTTTTATAAAATTAATATTCACAGAAAGCATATTTTAAATTTGTAAACATGAATTCTCGCTCCAGAGCTTCATTATAAGTTCTGTTCACTGAATGGATGAATGTAAGCCATACCATGTGATCTATTTGTCAAATCAACTAAGTCCAAATTTTGCATATCCTGACACTGAGCAAATCTCAATGCTCAAACTTCCATATCTCTGTTCAGCTTTCAACATCTTTGGTCTCATGGTACCGACAACATGCATGTAGGAGGGAGTAAATGGGGAACATGCCAGTGTTTCCATTCATTCCTGCCATACAGATCCCAGAAAGTCATGATGGGCACCCACTCTTCATCACCCAGACTCCTGTCATGCAAAGTCCTGCAAGACTAAGCACTCTTTCGCCTTCTCTCTAACATCTGTAATAATGATATCTGTGGGGATATCATACTATGTCACCAATTTAGTAATCACTGTGCCATCAATATGTGCCTGACACTAAAGCAAACATCTCTCCACAGATGCAGTCTCTACTCCTATCAAGAAGTCTCAGCACCCGGAAGAAACAAGCAGAAGGACAAAAAGCAGAAGAGATGATGATAACACTGAGGAAGTGCTTTGAGAAACTTGCCAGTATGCTAACAGCCCCAACATTGCAAAACATCAAGGTAGCATATAGCCTAAAGTCAGCTACAACAACTCACAGATTGCCATTGTGGCACCTGGCAAGGAAGCTGTGAGTCTAGTCCTTTCAGATGAGGATCTTGTTAAGGGAATACTTCCATCGGCTCACGGCTGGTCAGTTGCCATTCAATCTACGGGCTGATCCACACTAAGCCCCCAGTTCGAACTAAGATACGCAACTTCAGCTACGTTATTCACGTAGCTGAAGTTGCGTATCTTAGTTCGAACTTAAAGGTACTTACCGCGGGTCCACACGCGGCAGGCAGGCTCCCCCGTCGACTCCGCCTACTCCTCTCGCGGAGCAGGATTACCGGTGTCGACAGTGAGCACTTCCGGGATCGATTTATCGCGTCTAGACAAGATATGATAAATCAATCCCAGAAGATCGATTGCTTGCCACCGAACCAGCAGGTAAGTATAGACGTACCCTACCAGTGGTAGAAGAAACTGACACACACATACAAACACAATCAGTACAGCACATGGCAGTATCCATAGCAGCAATAATGGTCAACACATTACAATAGGTTACAACTGATCCTAATCTGCCCTTCATGGATGGAGACCAAACTACCACAAATACCACCTCAGCCATCACAGTTCCCAAAGACAGCAATACTCTGTTGGCGCAATGTACTGTTGCTGAATACACCTAGGTTCCAACTACCTGCCACTGAACATTCTTGATGGAGGAACCCAGCTGTAGAAAAAAAAAAATTCAGGCTGAGACAAGACTTGGTGGGATTCAGTTTGGAGAGTAAACACATCTTATCTTCAAAGTCTCCAGAAATTATGTTCTTAAATAAATAAATAATAATTGGCACTCAGAAAGTTACATTCCTCTGCCCTGAAACAGTAGGGAGGAGAAAAACAACTATTGACCAATACTTAGATAGCATGATGATAGGTACTATATAGAAACATATATTCAATGGATCCATAATCACAACAAATTGCTCAGGCACAATCTAATGATTAAAACTTCTTTATGAAATTGCCTGCTGAATAATTTCAAATAATCAATAAATTGAGGGGGGAAAGTTCATAAGCTGCTAGTGCACAATCTGCAAACAGAAAAGAAGTCATGTGATAAATTATTTGCTGTGAATTATTCATTGATTTCTAGAAATAAGTATTTTGGAATTGATTATAAACTGAAGATACCAGTAACATTCCTTCATATCTACCCCTGCCCCAAAAGAAACCCAGTTAATTTATAGCTTTATGAAGATATAAAGTGCAGTCAGTGAGTTTTATTATATTTTCCAATATCAGCTGTATTAAATCTATCAGATGTAATTATGTGACTAATGGAAGACATTTCCAAAGAAGTTTAATGCAACCTTGTAGTCAGTAACATCAGACTCTACCCACAAAAGATCCAAAACACCTTTGTTGGCATATTTGTTTCCAAAACAATGTCATGATTTTGTAATTCACCTAAAGAACTGGAAGGAATTTAAGTGTAATCAAATATGACAGAATAAATATGGTGGCAAATCTGTTGGCAAGGGTCCACATCATTGAATGTGTCTGACTATCAGGTAGATTTCCCCCCCCCCCCCCCGCTTCATTCCTACATTGGCACAATTATATTGAATCTAGCTACATTATAATGTTCCTCAAAGGTTGTTAAAGGTGGTCCACAGAGCAGTCATTGATGGTCTACAGAAATCTGGGTCCTGATTCTGCCAACACTTAAGCACATGCTGAACTTTAATTATGTAAATAGTCCCACTGACTTCAGTGGGACTATTTGCATGCATAAGTATTTGCAGGATCAGGGCCCTGGACTAGTTATATTGTGCTGGTTCTCCTCCAGATGGTAAGTAAAATTACATATTAAATACTTTCCTAATATCATTTTCCCACATAAGCAATTGCTGTAGCTGCTGCAGGGATGTTCCAGGATTGTAAAAGTGAGGAGAGGGATCCAAGAGACAATCCTTCTCTTAAGATGTGACTCTGTTAAGATGTGAAAACTCTTGCTATATTTACTTCTGCCTTATAGTGACCATGTACTCTAGTGAGAGATTGTAACAATTGTGCTCTAATAGCATTCTGCAGCCTATGTGGCAACAGATCAGGCAACAATGTGAATGAAGAATGATTAAAACCGGGTTTCCATAAGTTCAGGAGCAAGATTGTTCAATCATAAATGACCCAAAAAAATAGGATTTCCTTGACCTAGTAGACAGACCCTAGCAACAGGATTCGTTTCCTGATACTGAGCCTAAATGTTCTTGTGTTCAATTTTGTTCCATTGCTCCTAATCCTAGACTTTTGTACATCCCATGCCCACTAAACCAATTCCTCTCTCTCTCTGATGTTTTCACCCTTCTAATACATGTTCACAGTTATCACATACCCTTCTTTGATTTTGTCTGCATTCCCTCTGTATAAAGCAACAACTGTACTCTAAGTCCAATATGTAATACACTCCACACCACTTTGGCCCATTCGTGGAGTAGGATGTTCTAGAATTGATGAACAAAATTACCACCTATGATTTTTACCCATGTCCACTGTGCCTGCTAAAAAAAAGCCCCAAAACACCTAGTTGATAAGAGACCTCATTTGAAGAGAGAAACCTGTTATCCACCTTAATGAATGCTATAGCTTGGCCAATTCTTAAGAAACCATCTTTGGATCCAAAACACCTGGAGAACAAGCATTGGATGTCAAAACTCCTATTTTTGAGCAAGATCATCAAGATACAAGTGAAGAACCACCTTTCCACTACCAATATCCTAAACCCCACTCACCTGGAATCCAGACCAGGCCAGGTAATTTAGAGAACTTTGCTACTGCTTATGAATAACACCCACCTGTCCAGAGATAGGAACAAATGTCTGTACTTACCTTCTTGATCTGTTAATAGTATTTGATATTGTGTCCAGTCTCAGTGATAAGCGGAGGTTGATGGGAAAGCTCTGAAATGATTTTAATATGTCCCTTCTGTATGTTCAAATAGAATAGTCTTGAGTAACTCCAGAGCCCTTTCCTGTGGAGTCTCACAAGGTTCAGCCCTCTCCCCCATCCTTTTAAAAAAACATGTGAAGCCATTGGGACAAATTGTGAGACACCAGGATCACAAATACTAGTAGTAAGTAAACAATACTCAGCTGTGCATCTCCTTTACCTCCAACACAAATAGCACCATCTCCCCACTATCCCTCCCATGGCTGCAATATCTCTCCAATCTACGAAAATGCTTTCTCAGTATCAGTAAAATAGTTGGCAAAAGAGAACCGGTGCATACAATGTATCTATGCTCTAAAAAAGATATAGCAGAAATAGAGATGGGCAATGGAAATGAACATAGGCCCTTACTACTAAACTTAGTTTAGAGAGTGAGAGGAAACATGATAAATATCTGTAAAATAATAAATGGTATAGGGAAAATAAGACAGGTCACTCCTATTTACATTTTCTCATAACAGAAGAACTACGGGAAGATACATTTGCGGAAAATTAAAAAGAAAAAAGGCTGCTAAAAGTCAGCACTGTTTTTGCACAAATCCAAATGAACTTCTGGAATTAATGGTTATGAGATATCATTGCCACCAAAAGCTTAGTCAGATTCCAAACAGGATTGAACATTTACGTGGATAATGAGGGCAGCCACAGTTTCTGTACAGAAGATGAGACAAAAATAAATTACGAAAGAAATATAAACTCTCATACTTTAAATGATAAACTAACCACTAACTGTTTGCGGTTATAAGGAAACTTTTCCTCTTGGAACGTTATAGTATAATTGTCCATTATAAGATTTTTGGCACCTTCTGGCGCATCTGGCATTCATCACTGTTAGTGACGGGATACTGGGCTGGATGGACCATTGGTCTCAAATGGGATTCCTACATGCGTCTTTCATATAAACATGACAATATAGTGTCTATGTCTTTTTAACTGGAAATGTCCCATTATGTTACCTCAGGTAATTAAATTAGGTTTACACCTCCCATTTGAGTGATGTTTCCTTTCTTCTCTCTGAGGAGAATCACTTCCATATTGCTTCCTTTTTTTTTTCTGATCTACCTATTTGGAGTTCTTATTCATTTTTGACACTAGCTTGTGCTAACCCTTTGAGCTGACTGTATTATGATTACTTATAATTTATATTACTGTAGTATCTAAGGTTCCCACAGAAGATGGAGCGTCATTATGCTAGGCATTGCACAATACTTATTAGGAGACAGAGTTTACAATCTAAATGGACTAGTCAGAGAAAGGGTGGGGGAGGAAAGAGACAGAGATGAAGTGATTTGCTAAAGGTCATACAGCAGTTCAGTGGTAGAGCCATATCTGAGAACCAAAGGCTAATTAGTGGTCAGTCAGGCTTTGAGACTGATATCCAACCCAGGTCTTCAATGGTTCTGGACCCATATTGCTTATCTGAATATTTTTGCTTTGGGTATTCATCCAGCTCTATTAAACATTCTATTTCCATATAATGGCAATGTTCTTGTTACCACTGGGACAAATGTTTTCATATATGTATCATGTATAATCACTAAATACATGGGTATTGTGTTTAGAATAGCATTACACAAATACAGTACATTGTGTGTTGATTAAGATTGGTCCACACATAATATACCTCAATATGAAAAACACAATAGCAAAGAAACTTAACAGTAAGTTAAGTTATTTTTCAATATGTACTTTCTTCTCCTGTGCCCAGTGACACACATATCTCACCATTAGAACAACCACCATAAAGAATAGATGATGCTCCACAACCTCAACTTTGCTCCAATAGGGATTCCAGATTCCCCATAACCACAAACCTGACTTCCTCATATTATTCTTTCTGCACAGTTTTTTTTCAGGGAAAACACACTCACATTTGTGAAAATGCACAGGGGTTGATGTGAGTGAGATAAGGTATGCAACTAAGATAAAATATGAATAATAAAGTAGACCAGGTTGAAGCAACAACAGAAAAAGCATGTTATTTATTACTAGTTTGTCTTGATCTTATTTTGGAGGTCATTAACAGTGTCAGAAACAATATCTAACAAAGGGCTTAATCTTTATATATCATTAAATAGAATTTCAGAGGGGCTCAAATGCCTGTGGGAGAAAGAACCTACTGAGTATGTGGGAGTTACATCTATAATTGTGGTTCAGTTCAAATGCATGGTTTTATTATTACCCATTCATTAAGCTGGCTGAAGTCTTCAGTACATAAATTTAATTCCGGTCCAATTACCAAAAACATTATAGTTTACTCTCACCATGAACACTCTCTCTCAAAAAAAGACAGTGTACCTGCTTTGCAAAGAGCAGAAGTATTTTCCATAAACTGTTTTGCTGTCCCTCTTGAGATTTCTCCATCGTGAATGTAGTAAACTATTTCAGGTTTCCGAGATCACCTACCATAACCCTTCTTTCACTCAACCCCCTCACAATCAATTCATTATAAATTGATATAAATTGATTTTCCACACCTGAATTGAATTTTTAGTAACTACAAGAAACTTAGAAATATGAATAGCTTTGATAGTTAAGAGTTCTCAAAATTTTCAAATGTGGTTGCCTGATGTTAGGTTTCTAAATCCATATAAAGATTTAGGAGCCACATTGAATCCAAAAGGATCTATTTTCATTTACACTCACAATCACATTCATTTTGAACGGGGAATTGCCATCCAATGGGGATATTTCTAGTGGAGTCCCACAGTGATCAGTTTTTAGCCCAATTGATATCTTTATCAACGAGCTGGAAGAAAACAAAATCATTTTAGGCAAGGTTTGTGGATGACACAAAAAATGGTAAAGTAGTAAATAAGAGGGCCATATCAGTCCTACAGAGCTAGTATCACTTGGTAAATTTGCCTCAGTTGAACAATGTGTGTATTAATAAAGTTAAATGCAAAGTCATACATCTGGTAACCAGGAACATAGATCAGACTTATAGGACAGGTGAATTGTATTTTGAAAAGCAGTGATTCTGAAAAGGACTATTGGATCATGGTTGGATAACCAACTGAACATGAGCCCCCAGTGCAATGTGGTTTTGGATATATAAGGAGGAGAATATTTAGAAGAAGTAATGAGATGTTATTAGCACTGTGCATGGCATTAATGAGACCCTTATTGAAATACTGTGTCTGTTGCTTGTGTCCACACTTTAAGAAGGATGTTGTAAAATGGGAAAGGTTTCAGAAAAGAGCTACAACAATTATTCAAAATCTGGAAAACCTGCCTTGCAGTGAAAGATTTAAGATCAATCTCTAATCTCTTTAGTTTATCCAAGAGAATGGTAAGAGGTGACTTGATCATGGTCTACATGTACATACTGGGGAAACACATTTATGATAGTAAATGGCTCTTTAATTTAGCAGACAAAGGCATAACAAGATCGAATACCTGAGAGCTGAAGCTAGTCAATACAAATTAGAGTAAAATGAACATTTTTATCTGTGGGAGTTATTAACCATTGGAACAAACTATCTAGGGGTGTGGTGGATTCTTCAACACTTAAAATCTCTAAATCAAAACTGGATGCTTTTCTAAAATATATGTTCTAGCCCGACCAGAAGTTATAAACTTGATGCAGGAATCACTTGGTGAAATTCTATGGCCTCTGTTATGTAGTTCAGACTAGATGATCAAAATGATCATTTCTAGCCTTAAAACTAGAAATCCTACTGCTGAAATCCTGGCTCCATTGAATTTACATTACGACTCCTTTACAGTGTAAATTGACCTTTAAATGGACACAAAATTAATTACCTTTCCACTTCCAGAGTGGTGTAAAAGGGCTTTAAGTGTATGCAAATGAGAATCAGGTGCACTGTTTCTAACAACTGGAAATTGGTATCTTTAATATAGGAGGTTAAGAGTGTGTTTATGTTGATCATATATCATGAATTATAATATAATCATATAGCTAAATAACACATTTTACCATCTTATCTCTCATATCAACCTACACTCTAAATAGAATATATGCACCTGGAAAAATGTAGACGAGAAATGGTCTCATCTCACAAATATAAAGAAGTTTAGATGATCAGATTGGACTCCAAGTGTGATTACAAACAAATTGCAGTAACTCAGGATGGGGATTTCTGTCTCTTAAAATGGTTAACATTTAAATGGGAACATTTAATGATACTTTCTTATCTGGCATATTATCTTAAACTCTTGTCCTACTCTCTCAGAAAAGATACTGTAAAGAGAGAAATGGCCACAGTACCCGCCGCGCCTCCAGGGCCGTTCCCCAGAACCGTTCCTCCCACAAGTTTGAGTCAGGGGTATATGGTAAAAATCATGGGCAGGTCACGGGCCTTAAATTTGTTGTTTACAGCCCATGACCTGTCCGTAACTTTTACTAAAAATACCAGTGACTAAAACATAGCCTCAATAATGAGTGCTACAGCCCTATTTTGAGCTGACCTTTTACCCACTCTCATAATACAATAACAAAGGGACATTCAATGAAACTGAAAAGGAAGACACTTAAAATTGATAAAAGGAAATTTGTTTTGCTTTTAAAGAAAGTACATAATTTACCAGTGGAACTCATTGATCCAAGATGTCACCGAGGGCAAGAATTTGATAGGATTTAGGAAAATATTGGACATTTATATGGGTAATGCATATAAAGACAATTATGTGAGATTGAATAAACACATTTGTAAAAAGTCTGTGTATGGAAGGTATTTATATGGCCATCCCATTACTGTGATGCCTGAGTGACTCACAATTTCATTGTGAGGAAGGGAAATGCTATTATCCCCATTTTACAGATGGGGAACTGAGATAGAGAGAGACTAAGTGATATGAACACAAGAAGCCTATGATGGAGCAGGGAATTGAATCCAAGTCTCACAAGTCCCAGATAGGCACCCAACCCATAGGATCATAGTTCTTCTCATCTTATATAATCCTTTCTTTCTATATCCAGGTATTAGACAAACATTAAATGCTGAGATCATTCCATAATTGTCCACCATGAGGTTTCTTCCACTCCCCCTAGCCCCAATGCATCTGGTAATAAATGCTGGCAGATAAAGAAGATACTGGACTAGCGTGACCACTAGTCTGGTCTGTATGGCAAGTCCATGGTTTAACCATGAAAAATGATCTGGTTTTTTCCCCAAATATAAACAAATCTGTACTTCCATTTATATGTTTTAATTACCTACCTTTAACTACCTTAAAATTATAGAATCAGGAAGAACTCTTTATTGAGAAAAAGGAGGACTGGAATAAGAGGGATGAACTCCTCTAAAGTATCTGACACTGACTTCAGTGAGACACATGATACTGGACTACCTGGAACACCAGTCCGGTTGCATGGGAACACCTATGTTTCCATGAAAGTTTGTCTGTAATTAAATTTCACTGTACAGTTATTTCACACATGGTTCTGAAAGATGCTATGTGATAAATATTAAAGCTGAACTAAAAAGACAGTATCCAGAGCTGGATCTTCATTGGGTTTGGACACCTAAGTTTAGAAATGTAGTGAATTTGGTGATGCCAAAATTGCCCAAGTTGTTCTTGCTAGTTTTAAGCCCCAAATGATTAGTAATTCAATGAGATTCACATCTTGAATTGTGGAAATTTCAAGAGATGAGCTAGAGACACAAGGTAGGTGAGGTAATATCTTTTATTGGACCAATTTCTGTCAGTGGAAGAGACAAGCTCTTATTTCTCTTATGTTTAGGAAATATACTAAGAATGTCACAGGTAAACACAAAATCAAACAGATAGAATATGTCCTAACTACTTATGCGAAACTAAGGGGCCATTCACTGTAAAGTGGTCCATTAACACCCCTGAAGTCATAAGACGAAAAGGAGCATCAGTGGTATTCTGAGAGAGGTTGTTAACATTGTTTGTGGAGGAAGTACCTTGTGTCCTGAAGGAAGCTGGCCCTTTGTAAGGTGAGTGGTTGAGAGTGGTTTCTATGAATCCCAATATTCCTTTAGTAAGCTTGTCATGGCTAAATATGACGGGTCTACCTAGTTCCCTTGCTTGTGTATCTTGGGAAGCATGTAAAATTTCAAGTGTGTGTGCGTGGGTGACGCTCCCTTTTGGTGTTATTTGGACTGGTGGTCTGGTAGGCCTCTCCAATCCTTAACTCTGGGAGCCAGCCTTACCCTGCTCTGCTGTGAGAACCCCACCTCCTGGGTTGTTCACGCACAGCCTCTGGCATATAACACTGCTCTACAGCCAAAATGCTTCTGAAATAAATGTAGTCAAATTTTACTAATTCTGGGTCACTGAGAACGAAAATGATGCTGAAAATTGTTGATTGGCTCTAGTTTTCAAGATATGCTATTGGGTCAGTATATACGACCCTTGACTTGGGAATGGCGGAGGATAAGTGAGTTATAAAGGGAAGGGATCTCAATTTAAACCAGAAATGACTAAAATACATCTTTGACTGGATCTATGAATAAATCTATGACTGGGTTTGGACAGTACTTGCTTTTTAGGCAAAACAATGAATGATGCAATCTGAAGCTGGTATTGCGTCATACATGATATGAATT